>NW_020664781.1:277891-297445 GCF_002925995.2 Terrapene triunguis
CCCAGCCCAGAGCACCCTCCTGCACCCCTAACCCCTCATCCCCAGCCTCACCCCAGAGCCCGCACCCCCAGCCGGAACCCTCACCCCCCCACCCGACTCCCCCAACCCAGCCCGGAGCCCCCTCCCACACACTGAACGCCTGATTTCTGGCCCCGCCCCGGAGCCCGCACCCCCTCCCACACCCCAACCCCAATGTTGTGAGCGTTCATGGCCCGCCATACAATTTCTATTGCCTGATGTGGCCCTCGGGCCAAAAAGTTTGCCCACCCCTGATTTAGCGGCACTCAACAGCCTCCTTATCCCCTGGATCAGGGAGCAGAAGAGGTTGCTGGTTATATTAAAGTTTCCCTGATTGCCTCTCCTCTGTTGTGTCTGCAGGATTCTCACACCAGGGCATGTTTTAGCGGCTCTAATGGGATGTCTGTCTGGTTACTGGAAGCTGTGAGATCTATTTGATTGTGGAATAGTTTCCCCATGGAAGAGGCAGAAACCTCACCAACTGAGTAATTCTGAGCTAGACTGAACATAGCACTGGAGAATATGCTGCAGGAAACACTCTTGGGCCAGACTAGATGTATTGAGCCAATGTGAGGCAGTACCCCACTGCTGCAGGGTATTTTTAAGGTCCCATCAGTGTCTGCAGAATTAAAAATGTTATGTTACAAACAGTTCCTAGCTCTAAGGGTTGCAAAGAAAGCTTTCCCTATGCGGCCCACTGCAGCGCTGCCTTCCTGAATCGGGAGCCTGCAACAGCAGCTCTGACGACTGGCACAAACTATAATGGGGCATTTGCTCTGATGCAAAATGAGCATAATATCAACGCTGTTAACTATCTCACTGTATATGTGCAGCTCCTAGCACATTGCGTGTGATACTTGTGGTCCCATTTTTGTTTTCCAGCACTGCTGGTAAAGCAGAAATGTGCCGCTATTCTGGGATGGTGGGCGGGGCATCAGTTTGTGGGTGGGGCTTTAATAGAGCACGACGTTTATTTATTTATTTATTTGTGTCCCTAGTCTGATGCCCGGGACTTGCTCCGGTTGAACGCTGTTCAGTTTGGCCTGTTCGCACATGGGCTGGTCAAAGGGTAGAGGGGAAAACAGAGTATATAAACCCAGAAACAGAGAAGCATGAGCAATCTAGGAGATTTGCGGCCTGGCGTGGCTTTATGCCTGATTGTCTTGTCAAATCCGCGAGTGAGAGCGCTTAAAGAACCGTTTCATTCTGGATGACTTGTGGGTGGGGTATTGAGCTGTAATCTGTAATTGCCCTGTGCACGGCCCTGGGCTCTGTGTAACGTTTATAACTGGGCAGTATTGCCGAAACGCTGTTCTAGCGTGATTCTTTATCAAAAGACCTACGTCAGAAAAGGCTCTTCTGGGTGTGATTTCAACCTGACTCAAACCAGGAATGACCAGGGAGCTCCAGGAAAAGACAAAATCTGGGCCCCATTGTGCTCAATGCTGTATATACATGTCGTGAGAGATACGCCCTGCCCCAAAGAGCTGTCTAAATAGGCAAAGGATGGGAGGGGAAACCGAGGCACAGAGGGGCGATGTGACATGCTCGTGGTCACCCAGCAGGTCAGCGGTAGAGGCAGGAATAGAGACAGATCTTGTGACTCCCAGATCAGTACAGCAAAGTGCCTGCCCAGGATCAGGGGAGGTAGCGGAGGCAACGGGAGCAGATGTTACACCACTCCATTATAATTGGATATTTTTCTTTTCGTCGGTTACTTTTAATCAGTATGGGAGGTCGCAGGACAGGCCTCTTTGCTTCTCTACATTTTAGACAACATCTTCCAACCACCCAGCAAGCCGCTCCTTTTTGCATTCCAGACACCAGGGAGAGCTCATTTAGCTCAGAGCAATTACAGCTCGGTGCAGAGGAACTGTTTGAACTTGCTGAGCTGATAATAACGATGGAGATGGACGTTTAGAGAGTGGCTCTCAGCCAAGCGCTCCACAAACTTAGATTAAAAATTCTGCATTATCAAGGGATCACTTCACACCATCATCAAAACGCAGGCACCTCCGGGGTGGAAAGCAACAGTCTTTAAACAGCAAGCAGCAACCTTGCCCAGCAGCTTGGGGCAAGAAGGGGAAATGAATCCTGTATCCAACTGAAACTATTGGGAGAATTTAAGGTCCAAAATGTAAATATAGATTCATAGAGTCCAAGGCCAGAAGGGACCATTGTGATCATCTAGTCTGACCTCCTGCACAACCCAGGCCAGAGACCTGTATGGGCTCAATACAGCCGTTGTTCTTAGACTGCACAAGCAGCTCTTAATGGACAGGTTCAGGACCCATTGTTGCTGGATCAGGCCCTTTGATCGTAGGAGTTTGCACCTTCCCTGTATATGTGCAGCTCCTAGCACATTGCGGGTGATACTTGTGGTCCCATTTTTTTTTCCAGCACAGGTGGCAAAGCGCCACCTACCATGTTGCCAGGACCATTTCGTGCCGTGATCTGGCATTTCTATGGAGATATCTTATCCAAGTTCCGATCTGGTCCAGCCCTGCCTTGGCTTGGGACGAAGGCACCACCCAAGGGGCATGAGAGACGAAGGGGGACAAAGGAGAATGAAATGGGAAAAACTCCTACCTCAAAAGTGAAGGGGTAGGCATGCTCGCCGAGCTTCTTAATCAGCCGCTCCTGGAGTCGCGTCAGGGGTTTCTTCTCCTCAGGGACCGGAGGGAAGGCCTGGATGTTGGCCACAAACAAGTCCTTCCGAAAGGTCAATCCCAGCACATCCAGATCCTCCCGTCCGTAGCGGAAGGCGCACGTCAGCGTGACAAAGACTGCGGGGGACAGAAGGTATCAAATGGGACAGATCAGCAACAACCCTCTCACCAGTGCTAGCATCAGTGACAGGCAACTGGCAGACAAGTTGCTCTGCCCAAGTGCCCACAGGCAACATGTGGCACAACTGGGATTGGAGCCTACATCTCCTGCCACCTACTTGACTGGCCTAGCCACAAGAGCAGGCCCATAAATGAGGATGGTTCTCCTGATTCCCACGGGTGTAACAGAGGAGGGTCAGGGCCACGGGCAGCTACTAGCATGGCACGTTTGCGTGGGTTTGATGAAAGATTTGGGTGCAGACATGCTTTCATGTGTGTGCGGGGGTGGGGGGATGAGGAGGGGAACAGACAGAGCTGGCAGTCGAGACACGAGGGTGGGAGCCTGGATTTAATTCCACGAGTCGAGGGGCGTTTGCATCCGTCGCCTTATATGTCTCGCAGTACCACAGCCACACACAGACAATGACACGATCACACCAAGCACCCAGGAGAAATGACTCAGACTAGGGAGAGGGGACCCAGCCGCTGCGCTCCAAATCCGGGTGGCTGTCTCCAGTCTCACCGGCCCTGCCGCCTGCAGCAAGGCCCGAAGGCCTAAATAACAGACTCTCCTGCCGCCCTGTCCCGCGCCGGAGTGCGGGTGACGGTGGAAGGCAGGAGGGTTCGGAATGAGTTCGACCCCTGAGATCAGTCTCTTCCCCAGTCAAACATGTCACTGGCAAAGCTGGGCCAACATCACCTCGTTCATTAGCTTGGACATTAGATCCCCACCCTTCTGCTGCTCTTGTCTCTCGTAGATTGCAGAGCAGGGACTGTCTCTAGCTGCGTGCTCGGTATCTCTGCTCCAGCACAATTAGAGTTTCCGTTACAGTCATGGCTAGAGAGCTCAAGACGGAGGGTGCTGCGTCGGCCTTGCCTTTTGCCCACAAAACCCCCGAGCCCAGCTGCCATGCAATACAAAATGGACCCCGCACAATCCGGGAACACGAATGGTGAAAGAACAAACCCCCAGGTGCTAGTCACTGCGCTCAGATACTCTGGAGATGGGCGCGCTGTGTAAGAACCTGAAGAGAACAGACTAGTGCTAGGCATTGTACGCACGTCGTAAGAGACAGTCCCTACTGCAGAGAGCTTGCAAGCTAAGAAGGCACGTAAAAGGGGGTTAAAAGGAAATACGCTCCCTTGTCCTGTAGCACCCCCTGCTGGCTGAATGTGGTGCTGCAGGCACTCCCTGCCTCAGTTTCCTCCTCCGCAAGGCTTTCTGGCTCTCCTGTGGGGTTCATAGGGCTCAGCTCTCCAAGTTCAGTTCCCTTTTGGGGAGCAAAAGTCCAAACAAACAAGAAGGTCTTTTGATCCACTTGGGTTCGTCAACCCTCCCTCTGGGCTCAGCTCCCAGCCCGTTCGGAGCTACCTTTGTATTTCTGTGCTCTGGGGCAGAGTGCTGACTCCCCGGCTGCTTCCCTTGAGTCCAACCCCCACCCCCCGACCCTGTTTCAGGGTCTTCCACGGGCACCCAACGTGCTGCCTGCGGTTCCTCCTTTACACGGAGTTTTCTTAGCCCTTTTAAAGAAATCCCCCCCGTTTGGGAGGAGAGGGGGTGCTCATCTGGTACAGGTAGGGCTGGGACAGGCCTGGGGCAGGCAGACCGAGGCAGGCTGCAGGGACAGAATTAATCCTGTGGCAGCAAGATCCAGGCAGAGACAGCAAGCAAGGCAGGACACTCCTACATAAAGAAAGCCCAGGGAGCAGGGTAGGCTGCTGTGGGAGGGAGCTCTGAGCCAGGGTTGGGGGGTGGACACAGAACTACTTCCACAGCCCCAAGGGGTGGAAGGATCATTCGGATTTGCCGGGACTTTCATTTGGCTCTTTTGGTTACCCTGAACTTTGTGACTTGGCCGGAGGGCCGAGCCCCAGAAGAACCAGTGAGAGGCAGGCAGCCTGTAGGAGGCGCTAGGGCCAAGGACACCAGTGACATTACACACACACAGACGCAAGGGGGCGCTCCAAGGGTGAGCGTGCCCCATCGCACACCCCCGTTTCACAGACAGGAAAGTGAGAGGTTGAGTAACTTGTCCAGGAGCACAGGGGAAGTCCCTGGCAGACCTGGGACTCAAACCCAGTTCTCCCCTGAGTTCTAGTCAAGCGCCTTAACAACCAAACCAGCCTCCTTCTTTTTCTGTGACCCAGGGCGCAGTTTTCCAGCTGAATGAAATGCTTTGTACTCGCCGGTCTTCACAATCAAGACCCCCTAAGAGAACAGAATTCTAGTCTTGAGGTTTCCTCCCATCGCCACATGGGACCTTTCGGAGATTGGTTATTTGGAGGCAATCCCCTCCCCCCCCCGCCCCTATTCTGCTAGGCTGAGATTCTCTGTGATTTCTTCTAGTAGAGGTCCTGAACTCGGCTGCTAATCCCGAATGAGCCCTGCGCACCGGGTGCTCTCCTTGCTCTCGGGAGATCCCTGGTTCCTGCTTTGGCGCAGCAGATAACTGACCGACCTGCACCCCCCAGCGATATTTAGGAGCCGTGTCTGTGTTTTCCTGTTGCCATTTAAAGCAAGCACGTTTTCAATGGGGTTCCTGCTCCTTGCTGGCCAGTGTAACCTGCGGGCTTGGAGAAGGGGACTGGAAAAGCGCATTAGGATGCCCTGGCAGAACAGGGGAGAGGCTGTTTTCCCCATGTGGGTTTTGAAGCCCCAGTTAAACACTGCAGAGTCAGCTGGAACCAAAGGGCTAAGCAGTTACCTTTCCTTTCTTTTAAGTACTCTGGATCAACCAACACGACGCCATCTGAAAGAGAAGACAGGCAGAATTAGGAAGGAAACTCAGAGCACGAACTGGTCTCCCTTGCATTGGGGCCCGGGGTGGGGGGGAGGGAGGGGAGATATCTCAGGTATGTCCCGTAAACACAATTCCCTGGTGTCCCACAACAGCTCGTCCTACAGATTATGAAAGGATGGGTCTGCCTGTTCCCCACCGGCCTCACGCACCATCTCCATCCATCTCTGTCATGCCCCCTCTCTCCCACATGGGCCCCGTCTCTGATTCAGCTCATTCCCCTTCGGTCCAACTCTCTCCACCCCACCAGAACCAGATCTAGTGATCCACAAGGGCTTTACAAGCATTAGGCCTCACAGGCTGTGAGGACGGGCAGTATTATTCTCACTTTGCAGATTGGGGAACTGAGGCACAGGGAGATTTTTTTAAGGCCCAGATCTTCAGTGGTATTTAGGTGCCTAACTCCCATTGATTTCTTTGGGAGTTAGGAGCCTAAATACTTTTGAGGATGTGGGCTTCAGTGACTTGCCAGAGGTCTCACAAGTCAGAGCTGGGATTAGAACCAAGGAGCCTTTGACACCCAGCCCTGGCGAGTGCCTCGAGAGGCGTTTCTCTGCAGTAGCTCGTCTAGGAGACTATGGCCCACCTCTTTCTTGGCTGTGGATTCAAGCCCGTTTCTTCGGGCCATGGATTGGCTGCAACAGACCAAACGGAGGATGGCTGCTCTCCAGAGGCAGCTCCCATTGTGAGTTGTACCAGGGCTGTTTCTTGAGCTTCCCAGGGTTCTGCCAATTCTACCATTGTGCGAGGCTCCTTGAACCAGCCGGCTGGACAGCCCGTGTGACGGAGGCACCGCGATTTACATGCCCAACCCCCTTTATAGCGAATACTCCAGGAAAAACGTCCCTCTACATGACCCTCATGAGCTCGAGGGCGTTTACCCTCTCCTTGCTCTCACTAACTTTACTGATGGTTAAACACACACCAGGCCAGGCCTTGGGGCTCTGAAACAGGCCAGAGCTACCACGGAAACCCAAGAGAGCTTGCACCAACCATCACCTTGGTCATCATCAAGGACTGAACTTGGGACTTCCCGAGCGAGAACCATGAGAGGCTAATGCTTGAGCCAAAGGACTGTAAGCCCTTGGGAGGGACCCGTAGCAGCGTCAGACCCTCTGTGGACCAAGCCGCAAGGGGGACATGTAACACACACTGAACAGTGGGGTGCATAAGGACTAAGCAGGAAAGCCCAGATCCCCAGAGGTATTTACGTGCCCACCTACCATTGATATCAGTGGCAGCGAGGTGCCTAAATATCTTGAGGATCTGGACCAAAGTGAATAAAGGGGCGGCTCCGGAGTAGAGAAAAGGTTCCTCTCTGCCAATGGACATTAGGAAGCTGGGTGACAAATGTTGTCTTGAGCAAGCTTTGTGTACTGAGCTTCTGCTCCGCAGCCGGGGGGGAAGTTACCCTCCCACCCGCACAACACGGAGAGCTGCGAGCGCTTGGCCCAAAGAGAATTGAGTCCCGTTGGTGAACGAACCAACTGAGGCCACCCACCAGACAACTGCTCTCCTCCCAGCAGCAGAGATGAGCCAACTGCCCTCACAGCTCCGCAGAATGCAGGGTTGGAGGGGGAAGGGTTGGCCATAGCAGAACAAGAGCCCATCCAGGCCTGGTGTCCCTTCTGCAGGCCTGGTCTAAAGGGAGGAAACACTCCTGCTGGCCTCAGCGGGCTTTGGATCAGGCCCTGGGACAACAGTCCTAGATATGCACTAGCTACACAACACCGCACAGGTGCAACGGGAAGGCTTTCTCCCTCAGCCCTGCAGCTGATCCGTTTGTGCCCTCCTCATTTTGACCCCGGCTAACTTAGAACACTGTCAAATCATCGTCCACCAATCCCAAGGCCAGAGGGACCATTAGATCCTCTCGTCTGACCGCCTGCGGAGCACAGGCCAGAGGATTTCACCCAGTTCCCTCTGCCTTGGGCCCAGTCACTTGGGCTGGACTAAAGCAGCTCCCAGACAGGCAGCCAGTCTGGATCTGAAGGCGTCAAGAGACGGAGAATCTAGCCCTTCCCTTGGGGATTTGCTCCAGTGGTTAATCGCTGTTAAACGGTCGCACCCTCTCTGCTAGACTAGAGAGCCAGCCCTAGAGAACCCAGGACCCATGCAGGCTGTTTGGCTCCTACGATCGTCTCATTAGTACTCAGCGGCAGCAGGTTCCCCGGGTTAACACGCTGCACCCAAACCCTGCCTTGTCTCCTCTGTAAATCGGTTGCCCCTTCCTTAAATCACTCCTAACAAAGCACTGCTGGGGATGAAGGCGGGGGCAGGACACTAAAGGAGGGCAGGAGCCTGGGAAGAAACCCGGTGTGAGATGTAGGCAGGACCGATCTGTGCCATGCCAGGATGGTGAGGACAAGCAGGCTGGATTGGGAGGAGGGTTTAGGGACACAACCCAGAGAGACCTTCCCCTCCAGTTCTGGGACAGATTCCCAGCGTGACGGCGTCTGCTTGCTGGTTGTGGTTTGGGGAAGGTGGTGGTGTCCTCCGAACATCCCCAGCTGGGGGTTTGGCCCTGTCCCTCTCTGCGCTCGTCATTCCTCCCTCGAAACCTCTCCTGAGCCACACAGCTAGCCAAGCTCGTCTCCTCTGCGTCTCTTCCCGCGAGAGCTGGAATCGCAGAACCCACCAGGGTCACTTGTCACCAGCCCTTGGTGTGCCTTATCTCCACACAGGGCCCAAGCCTACGAGCCGAAAGTGCACTGGGACTCAGGAGAGCGTTCCCAGCTCTGCCACAAACTCCCTGGGTGAGACCCTGAGCAGGCCCCTTCATCGCTCTGTGCCTCAATTTCCCAGCTGTAAACCAGTGACCGGGATCCTTCTTTTCTCCCACCCTCTGTCCATTTTGTCTGCCTAGCCGGCAAGCTCCATGGGAACAGGGGCGGTCTCCCACTCGGTATCTGTGCAGTGCCCAGTTCAAAGGGGCCCTGATCTCAGCTGGTGCTAGGGCTGGTCAAGACATTCCATTGTACCTTTCTGGCTGGGAAACTGGGCTTGCCTTGCGCAGGGAGCGCCTGTTTTCTTTCCTAGAGGTTTGATTTTTTATCAAACCACCAACCACCGGAGTGTTTTCGGGTTTTCGATGAAAAGTCCATTTTTTCTGCTGAACAGTTTGATGAAAACTATTCCTGCCCCCCTCCCTTCCCCATTGTCATCAGAAATCTCAGCCATAGGGCTTGCTGCTTCGAGCAGCTTCACCCAGGTGTGCTAAGCACTTTACCCAGCAGGATGGCAAACTCCTTGGGGCAGGATCATAGCCTGGCCTGTCTGTAAAGTCCTATGAGTGTTTATGGTGCTGACGGAGGAGGTGACGATGGACACGGCAGGGAACGGCTGATGCCCACCGCCAGGAGATGCTGTGGAGTACCTCCGAGCTATCAATCTGGCACTACCCATTCTAGGAAAGTGTTGCAACGCACACGAATAAAAGCAAACAAACATGTCAGTCTGCGAAGACCCTGTGCTCCGATCTGTGACTAATAAGGACAGCTATGTGCTGAAATTAATTAGTTTGCTGGGGGGAAGGGTAGGGGGAAGCTACATGAAACCAAAGCAAAAGAATGTGTATCAGCAAACATTAAATTGGATTAAGCTATGTTAGATTCGACGCGTGGATGAGTCAGGTTTACGACTTCCCAGGGAGGAGAAATTAGCAATTTGAAAAGGGCTTTTTTTCCCTAGCTAAAGTAATCAAAGGCAGGACTGTAATTAAATATTAAAAAAGCCACCACGTGCAAGAGGAGAGAGAATGGAGAAGCAATGCTCTCTGCTACTCTGTGTAATTAATGCGGGGAAGCTAAGTGCATAATAAAAATAATAACGATAATTAGAAATTGACTCTAGTGCACGTTCCCGGGTATTGGTGACGGGACGGGAAGCGTCTCAAGACAAACAGTGTAACTTGACTCTGACTTTACTGTGTAAAGAGCTATGTATCTATCCTGAAAACACATGTTTAGAGTCTGTATCAAAGTATTAGTCACTAGCACAGGTGAAAAAACAGGGTTTCCTCCAGAAATGTCTCTCTCTTGGCCGGGATTTAAAATAAGCACAGTAAGCACAGTGTTTTTAGTGGATGCCTGTTTAGATACAAAGTCAAATGTTAACAAAGAGATGTGAAGTCCACAGGGAAGGAGCACAGAGAAAAAGAAACGAGCCACGTGAGGTTATCCTGTGTCTGAGTAAAGGCAACGAACTTGGGGGGGATTTCTAGAAGGCAAAGAGGACACCCCTTGATCCAGCACCTCGGAAGTAAAGGCACGGTGCGTTTGCATTCATGAAACCCGTCTCAGCCAGCCTTGGTTGAAAACGCCGAAGAGGACTCTTGAGGAGCAAATGTCTTTCGACAGGAGGGTAACCGGCTAGTTAAGTTTAGTCTCTAGAAAGCATGTTTTTCTTTGAGATGTAACCATTGGTTTCCAACATCCTCATACACTAGCGCCTGAACCTCCGGTCTTTGACAATAAACTTATTCTTGTTTTCACTCTGCATCTAGCTCAGGGCTGTGGGGTGTGGAGCAAAGTGCTGGTCCCGGGTTGAATCTGACAAGCTGGCATGTCCTGTTCCTTTGGGAACAGCCGGCCTGGCAGCTGTGAGTGTCCAGTGAGAAGGGGCTGGGCACTGCAGGGAACGCTCCGAGGCCGCGGGCGTTGGCGTGTGCCATTCATTGCCCGGTTCAGAGAGGGCGAGTTCTGCGGGGGCCTGGCAGGCAGGGCTTGTGCTGCCAGAGGCTGGTGGCTTCAGGGAGCTGACCCACGGCAGGCACAGAAAAGTCGCCTTCACGCTAAGGGCACGGAGTGGTGAGGAGCGTCACACAAAGGTTTTGCCTGATATTCAGCCACAATCTTCCCTTTCTAAAGATGCAGCAACCCACTTAAGTGTGTGCCTGACTTTAAGCATGTGCTTTAAGTCCCATTTATTTCAAGCAGGTGTCTAAGTGCTTTGCTGAACCTGGGCCTTAATTTCACCCTGCTCCGCTTAGTTCTACCTCCAGGTACCACCCTCAGTCATTCTCCCCTCTTCCTGCTGTTCGCGGGCTTCAAGTCTTTGGACACTTGTGCTTCCCCACCTTAGCGGTCACTTTGCCAACCTGCACATTTCCAGCTCTTTTAATCTGTCCTCCCGTGGCCGGGCACCCACCTGCCGAGCACCCCCTTGTGGCCTAGGGTGGCTCTGCAGCAGCCTGCCTCAGTTTCCCCATCACTAGGGTGCTCCATCTCTCAGGGATTCATGCGGCTCACCCCACCAGCTGGACAGCTCCGAGTCCAGTCCCCTTTCGGGGTAACCGAAGTCCGAACAAACAATAAGGTCTTTTGCCCACTTGGGCTCCTCTTCCGCTTGTCTTCTGGGCTCCCTTAAGTCTTTCTGCTCAGGTGTTTTACAGGCTGTCATCAGAACCTATTAGTCCTGCCCACTTAAGCTGGGAGGCCACTAATTATGGGACAGGTAGGGCTGGCCCCATTTCCCCTTCAAGGGGCCAGTCACCCTACGGCACCTCCTTATAAATGGAGACCTCCTTTCTCCTGATCCTTTCTGTTGCTCTTCTCTGCACGCCCACCTGTTTGGCAATATAGTTCTGCCAACCTGGTACCAGGGTCCAAACACAATATTCCAGGCCCTGTTGCACCTCAGCCACATAGCAAGAGACCACTGCTCCCGGCTCTCTGCCTACTCAGCCCTCAGTCAGGCCAATTCCAAACTGTTGCCTATTATTTCCTTGATGGAAATATTCCCTCGGTGGTCGCTCTAGTTCAGACTCTCTGAACCACCCCATCCTGTACCACTATGGGCTGGGTTTTGTAATGCAAAATTCTTATGACAGGGGAATTACGAAATTCCACAGTCAACCTGTGGAACTCCTTGCCAGAGGATGTTGTGAAAGCCAAGACACTAACAGGGTTCAAAAAAGAACTAGATAATTTCATGGAGGACCGGTCCATCAATGGCTATTAGCCAGGATGGGCAGGGATGGTGTCCTGGGCCTCTGTTTGCCAGAAGCTGGGAATGGGCGACAGGGGATGGATCACTTGATGATTCCCTGTACTGTTCATTCCCTCTGGGGCACCTGGCATTGGCCACTGTGGGAAGACAGGATACTGGGCTGGATGGACCTTTGGTCTGACCCAGTCTGGCTGTTATGTTCTTAATTGCCCTCAGCCAGTAACAGTTTTTGGTTACTGCTGGGCTGAGCCGGATTTGCAATCCCAAGCCAGCCACTCCTCCCTGACTGGCACTTTTACAGTTAGTCTCTCAATTGCTGCCTCCCATTCTCAGAGAGCCCGAAGCCCAGTGAAGGGAGTGGAAAGGCTCCCAGGGACGTCAGTGGGGTTTGGATCAGGCCCAGACAGAGACAAGTGAGAGAGAGCAGCAGCAGGGGGAATATTTTCAAAAGTGACTATGTGGTCTTTCAAAAGATGTAGGTGCCTAAATCACTGCTCAAAATGTTACCCAGGGGCATGAGAAGGAAGGCTGGACTTGTAGCATCAGCTCAGGGGAGGCGGGTTCAATCGCCGGCTGTCACAAACTCCCTGTGTGACCTTGGGCAAGTCCCTGGATCTGTCTGCGCTCAGTCCCCAAGCTGGGAACTGGAGAGGATAACAGGGCTGGGGTCTGGTTCAATTTTAAGTTCTTTGGGGCACGGGCTGTCTTATTATGTGTGCGTCTAGTGCTTAGCACAATGCGTCTCCAATCTCCAACCTGGGGATTTCAGTGGGTGAGAAGCTGGGTATGAGTCAGCAGTGTGCCCTTGTTGCCAAGAAGGCCAATAGCATATTCGGCTGCATTAGTAGGAGCATTGCCAGCAGATTGAGGGAAGTGATTATTCCCCTCTCTTCGGCACTGGTGAGGCCACATCTGGAGTACAGTTTTGGGCCCCCCACTACAGAAGGGATGTGGACAAATTGGAGAGAGTCCAGCGGAGGGCAATGAAAATGATTAGGGGGCTGGGGCACATGACTTATGAGGAGAGACTGGGGGAACTGGGGTTATTTAGTCTGCAGAAGAGAAGAGTGAGGGGGGATTTGATAGCAGCCTTCAACTATCTGAAGGGGGGTTCCAAAGAGGAGGGAGCTAGGCTGTTCTCAGTGGTGGCAGATGACAGAACAAGGAGCAATGGTCTCAAGTTGCAGTGGGGGAGGTCTAGGTTGGATATTAGGAAACACTATTTCACTAGGAGGGTGGTGAAGCACTGGAATGGGTTACCTAGGGAAGTGGTGGACTCTCCTTCCTTAGAGGTTTTTAAGGCCTGGCTTGACAAAGCCCTGGCTGGGATGATTTAGTTGGGATTGGTCCTGCTTTGAGCAGGGGGTTGGACTAGATACCTCCTGAGGTCCCTTCCAACCCTGATATTCTATGATTCTATGATTCAGCTGGGGCTTCTGGGTGCAACTTCACTACAAATAATAAATAATATGAAGTAAAATCCTGGGAAATGATCTCCCAGTGTAACCCGGGACCTCGGCTGGGAACGGAGCTGGACTAGTTCCCTCTCCACAAATCAGAATCCCAGTGTGTCAAACCCTCCCAGGAGCTCACTTCAGCCCCGGGGGCTGTGTGCTGTGTTGTAATCCCGACAGTGCGCTGCATGCACGTGAGCTGCACACACGACAAGCCCTCACGGGATCCTCCTAAAAAATAGTCACTGCACCCAAAACGTTGTTGTTGTTTTCCAAAGGGGACACTAGGCTGCAGGGGATGTACAGCCAGAACTCCTCTTATTAAATCAGAACCCGCGTTCGGAATTTCACGCCTGAAACAAAAATAACCCTCCCCCCCCGAGCTAGTGCGACTGTTATCCTGGCACATGCATGGCCTAGACACACAGAAACCAGCTCATTCCCAACCGGAGGGGAGTTCAAAAGGAAGCGTTCGCCAAACCGGGGTGTCTCTGCCTGCCGAGTTTGGGTCAGAAGCACGCTTTGGCACTGACCGATGGCCCAGTCCTGCAGACACCACAGGAATGGGGAGTTTTGCCACCGATTTTGACAAGCGAGAGCACGCCTGGTCACTGGGGGCTTGTGTGCAGCCTGAGCGGCCACAACAATACAGCCACAGCGACGGAAACCCAGGCCGCTGATACACTGACGCGGGGTCAAAGGGGACGTATACTCCATGAGCTACAGGTCCCTCTTTATGCGGGCACTGCATGTCCACACTAGGGGTCTGCATCGTTATGGCTAGAACTAGTCCTGTCTCCTTCCAAACCCCTCTGAAGACCCTCTTGTGAAGCCTCTAGCCAGCTGAGATTGCTCCTATCTACTGTATTGTTTTATGGATCTTATTATTTATGGCAATCCAAGTGTTTAATAATAGTACTTAATCGACCTGACACTATGCCTGGCCAGCACGTTCTTATTAACCTGACCCTGATCCCCCTTCCAGTACCTACACCCACTTGCATCTGGCCTTTACATCATCATGTGAGTTCTCTGAGGCATGAACTGCCTGCTACCATCCTGCCCAATGGGGCCATTATCCTGAGCCCCTGGGTGCTATCGTAACAATACGGCTAGATCTCAGGAGCGTAGAATCCAGTCATTTAGCAGTTAGAGGAGAGAACATTCTCTCCTCATGCTTAAAATTGGCATTGGAACAAACCCCATTAGCAGCAGAGGGAACATGCTCCTGTGGAAAACCTCTAAATCCAATGTCTAATTGGAACGTACAGCAAACCTGTTACGAAAGAACAAAGTTCTGGACGTGCTGTACTTGGAGTTAATACAAAGCAAAAGTACCTTCTACCAGCACGCAGCGTTTTCTAGTAACATCATGTCTGCCCTGCGAATTCAACCAAGCCCCTGTTACATTGCACTAAGCCAAACCGAACGCTGACTTACCAACAGGATCCACAACATCTATGTGGTCGACAAAGTCCCTCTTCCCAAGGTAGACGGTGAGCTGGTAGGAGAAGAGACAAACACAAAGGGAATGAGAGGCAGGACAAAGCATTGTCGTAATTTCACCTTTCCTCAACGCTGCTTGTGTTTAAGAGAGGCCAAAATACAAAGGCAGTGGCTCCCAGGCTGACGACATGGGGTACAAGGCCTTTTATTTTCAGTGTGGTTTCAGTTCACTTCCAGTTAAAACCTCTAGGAATGTT
The DNA here is from genome assembly GCF_002925995.2 of Terrapene triunguis. NCBI lineage: Eukaryota > Metazoa > Chordata > Testudines > Emydidae > Terrapene > Terrapene triunguis. The sequence goes on from NW_020664781.1 coordinate 292,642, forward strand.
TGCTTTTTATTGGTGAATTTAGACTACTCTTAAAGTGTTAAAAATGCTCACCTTTGGATTCGGGGAATCAGTGCTATAATTCCACCAAAGCAGAATGTCTAAAGTCTCCAGGATGGTGGCACTCCAAGACTGTAACCACTGCATTGGTAACATGGGCCGTGGTCTCTGGGTTTTAGGGTGGTGGTATGGGGCCTTCTCTGATGGATGAGACACGTTCTCTGGGATGGCACAAGAGGATATGATCTCTGCCCATGGTTTCTGGGGCGGGGGGAAGGAACATGGTCTGTGGGGTGGTGGGTTGGGATGTGATTTCTGGGATAGCTGTCTCTAGGTCATGGGTCAGGACATGCACTGTGCGGTGATGAGATGTGATCTCTGGCGTCGCCGGGCAGAGGGGCGGGACATAGTATCCAGTTTTAGGAGCAGCACTTTGGTAACAATTCTTTAATAGATTTTAGCCTCTTTGGCCATCAGTGATCATTCACTGCCCCGTTTGTCATGGATGCTTTAGAATGACCAACAAGGAGCATAGCTAATGAAGCCACTGTGGTCCTCTAGCTCTGGAGGTGGGCACAGCAAGACCCACAATTTACTCTATATCTCTACACCCCTCTGCAGCTTGTCCTGGAACCCACAAGGGGGGAGGCAATTCTTGATTTAGTCCTGTGTGGAGCAAAGAATCTGGTCCAAGTGGTGAATTTATCTGAGCCACTCGATAATAGCGACCATAATGTAATTAAATTTAACGTTCTTGTATGTGGGAAATGCATAACAAACCCACTCCAGTAGCATTTAACGTCAAAACAAAGAGGAAACTAATTAATGGAAATTAGAATGAAAAGGAACAGTCATAAGGGTGAAACGCTTGCAAACTGCATGAAGACTATTTAATAACACCTCAATAGAGGCTCAAATTAAAGGTATATTCCAAATTAAAAACAAAACAAACAAATGAAAATCAGCAAGAGGACCAAAAAATGCCACCATGACTAACCAGTAGAGAAAAAGAGGCAGTTAAAGGCAAAAATGCAGCCTTTAAAAATGTGAAGTCAAATCCTACTGAGGAAAATAGAAAGGAGCATAAACTTTGGCAAGTAAAAGTCTAATAAGACAGGCCAAGAAAGAACCTGAGGAGCAACTAGCAAAGGACACAAAAACTAACAGAAATAAAAAAAATGTAAGTACATCAGAAGCAGGACGGTGGCCAGACAGTCAGTGGGGCCCCTGGATGATCGAGGTTCTAAAGGAGCACTCAAGGACGATAAGGCCATTGCGGAGAAGCTAAATGAATTCTTTCCATCTGTCTTCACTGCAAAGGATGTGAGGGGGATTCCCATAGCTGAGCCATTCCTTTTAGGTGACAAATCTGAGGAACTGTCCCAGATTGAGGTGTCTCTAGAGGAGGTTTGGGAACAAATTGATAAATTAAACAGTAATAAGTCACAAGGACAAGATGGGATTCACCCAAGAGTCCTGAAAGAACTCAGATATGAAATTGTGGAACTATTAACTGTGGTATGTAACCTATCACTTAAATCTGCCTCTGTACCAGATGATTGAAGGATAGTTAATGTGACAGTGATTTTATAAAAAGGCTCCAGAGGCAATCCAGAGGCAATTACAGGCTGGTAAGTCTAACTTCAGTAGTGGGCAAATTGGTTGAAACTATCGTAAAGAACAAAATTATAAGACATAGATAAACGTGATTTGTTGGGGAAGAGTCAATAGGACTTTTGAAAAGGGAAATCATGCCTCACCAATCTATTAGAATTCTTTGAGGGGGTCAAACATGTGGCCAAAGGTGATCTGGTGGATACAGTTCTATTCAACATATTCAGAAATTATCTGGAAAAAGGGGTAAAGAGTGAAATGGCAACATTTGCAGATGATACAAAATTACTCAAGATACTTAAGTCCAAAGCTGCCCGAGAAGTGTTAAAAAGGGATCTCACAAAACTTGGTGACTGGGCAACAAAATGGCAGATGAAATTCAGTGTTGGTAAATGCAAAGTAATGCACACTGGAAAACATAATCCCAACTATACATACAAAATTATGGGGTCTAAATGAGCTGTTACCACTCAAGAAAGAGATCTTGGAGTCATTGTGGAAAGTTCTCTGTAAACATCCACTCAATGTGCAGCTGCAGTCAAAAAAAGCTAACAATGTTAGGACCCATTAGGAAAAGGATAGATAATAAGACAGAAAATATAATGCCACTATATAAATCCGTGGTTCGCCCACACCTTGAATATTGCATGTAGTTCTGGCCGCCCCATCTCAAAAAAGACATTGTAATTAGAAGAGGTGCAAAGACAGGCACACAAAAAAAGTGATTAGTGATGAGATGAAATAGTTTCCATACAATGAGAGATTAAAAAGACTGGGTTTCTTCAGCTTAGAAAGAAGACAACTAAGCGGGGATATTATAGAGGTCTATAAAATTTTGACTGGTGTGGAGAAAGTGAATAAGGAAGTGTTATTTGCTCCTTTGCATAACACAAGAACCAGGAGACACCCAATGAAATTTAGAGGCAGCAGGTTTAACACAAATAAAAGGAAGTATTTCTTCACACAACACACAGTCAACCTATGGAACTCATTGCTACAGGATGTTGTGAAGGCCAAAAGTGTAACTGGGTTCAAAAAAGAATTAGCTAAGTTCATGGAGGACAGGTCTATCAATGGCTATTAGCCAAGATGGTCAGGGATGCAATCTCATGCTGTGGGTTTCCATAAACCTCCAACTGCCAGAAGGTGGGACAGGATGACAGGGGAAGGGTGACTTGAAATTGCCCTGTTCTGTTCATTCCATCTGAAGCACCTGGCACCAGCCACCATCAAAAGGCAGGATAGTGGGCTAGATGGACCATTGGTCTGACCCAGTATGGACATTCTTATGGTCTAATCCAGGTCTAAACAGTCAACTCCAGGTCCCCCATTTGGCTGGATTGGCCAAGAATGAGCCATTAAAACCACTGGGTTTGCCAAATTTTCACCATTAGGGTCCTTAAGTAGGACAAGAATTAATATTATAAAGAAAATCCTCAGTGCTTTGTGAAGAGGTAAAGGACCCTACTCTGGGGAAGGTCTCTCCCAATGCTCCTCCTGGTTATTTATTGAATGATTTTCTTTTAATATACAGGATAGCCCCATTAAACATGATAGCTTGTTTACGTGTTCGTGCCTGAGTCTTGTTTCCATTATGGTGCCTGCTTTCGGCTGCTGTGTATATCTGCTCCATGGGACAGTCCCTAAGTGCAGTTGAATCGTCCAGCTCTCGCCTGGTAGGATAGCTAGAATACTCCATGTTCAGTTACCCTCTGCTCAGTCCCGTTTCCACCAGCGGATGGTGGATGCTCTCTGGATCAGAGAGCTGTATCTGTTTCCATCATGTTGGGTCTCCTGATCATTTCCTAAAGGGGAGACCCGGATGCAATACAAACCTGAAACTCAAGCTTCATCGGATGAAAGGTTTTCTGATGCTATGGCAACCCGCAAATCAGTGTTTGTTATGAATTCCCCCTCCTTTGCCCCCCCCCCACACGCCTGGTCTGCGCAGGCTGTGAAGCTGCCACAACTCCCAGCTAAGGCCTTTGTTCTTTGGCTCAAGCTGTAGAGGCAGATTTGCGTAGCTCTGGAGTTCTCAGGGTCTATCTCTGGTGATGACCAAGATGGCAGTCGTTACATTACCAAGCCTTTGCTGAATGCAGCGTAAGTATCAAGCAAATCAATAGAACACTCTGGGCCGGCACCGAGTTAGGTTTTGGGAGCAAGAGATGAAATTCATGGTTTCAAGCAGGAAACATCTGAAAGGCTCTGCGTCCATCATGCTTTCACCCCAGAACTAGGAAAAACGTGGCCATTTGGGCTGAATGTTGCCTCAATTTGGGGTTTATTCGGCGTTTAGCGAGGCTCTCCTCTCACGAGCTCGCATTCCCAAGGGCAATGATCATCAACGTACGGTTTTCTAGACAGTAACCAGTCAGGTGCATCCAGAAACCCTGTTCGAGTTAATCTGCTTATTTTAAATGCGTTAACAAGCTTGAGAAAACCCTCTGTTTGGCACAGCCGACTTGGTTAGCTGGGGCATCAGGCTGGATTCCTCATGTCTTCATTTGCCTGTGTTACATAGTTCCAGGTCCCCCTGTGGCCGAAGGAACGTCCCGCGGGAAGTCAGTTAGTCACCCCAGTATCTGCATGGGTGGGGGCTCTCTGGCTCCATCTCCAAAAGAAACCCGTAAGCAGGGAAAGCAGAAGGGCGAAGATTGGAATCAGTGTAATATGGCTGTCCAAGGGACCCTCTGAGACGAGCGATTAGATGTACATGCTGCCAACAGATGGTATCAGATAGCTTACAAGGTCATTTAGATGATCTGGAATAGTGCAGCACAACTTTGTATACATCACATCCATCTGACATGGCTTTAAAATAAGATTTGCAAAGCCCCTAATAAATCCAGTGGTTTATACTTGATTTGTCGGCATCCGATTTTATCACGGTTTGGCCCCTAAGTCCTGCCTGGAAGACAATCATCTGCTTAAATGAGAAGTTCTGAAAGCCTAATTCCCCACACAGCACTGAAGAAAGAAAGAGGAGTCACCAGCGTTTGTGTCACAGGCTATGGTATCTTTCACCCATTGTCCGTCTACATGAGAAGGACAAGGACACAGCAAACAGCTAGTAAGCCAGAAACCTAGCAGTGCCCTAACCCTAAACCTAAGTGCCCCCCCGCACCCCCCTCACTGCATCCCTCCCTGTCCCAACCCCCCGCACCCCATCCCCCTCACTGCATCCCTCCCC
>NW_020664781.1:302445-387617 GCF_002925995.2 Terrapene triunguis
CCCCAGCCAGCCCCAACACCGCCCCCTCCAGGCCTCCGCCCCCTCCTCCGGCCCTGCTCTCACCCCCTCGCCTGCCCCTGGTGCCTGGAATTTCATCCCGCACTAAAGTCATCCCCCCCTCTCTGCAGTCAACTCCCTCCCCTCCAAGCTCAAGTCTTCCCAACAGAGACCAGCGCCCGCTTAGCCCCCCGGCCCCGGCCCTAGGACCACGTTGCCCCAGGGATACCGGGGAGCGAGCCGTACAGCGGGACAGTCCAAGGGCCAGCCCAGGGCTCTGTGGGGAGAGGCTGTGTGCGTGGTTCCTGAGAGTCAGACCCTGCGGCAGGGGGTTAATCCAAACAGCCCCAGAAGGGCATCAGGGGCGAGGACAATGAGATTGAAAGGAAGGGAGCAGCCTGGCCTGGGAACATATGGTCTCCTGGCTAATTCCATTTGCCTTCAGAGCCCTGGCCGCGCGTGGGCCCACTTGTCAGCCGCACTTGGAAGGAGAGGGTTGTAGAAACACATGCGATCGTTAGCGGCCCATAAAACGAGCCGTGTGACCGCGACAGGAGGTGCCAGGAGGCCTGTGCCCAGCTCTGCGGTACAGAATGAGGTCACCTACGCACGCTCCCAGCGCACAATCCACCGACTCTCTGCTCCGCGGGGAGAGGAAACGGGAAGGGCGTCCTACTGCCATGTGAAGTAACAGGCAGGGCTGATGAACTGAGGCATGGCACAGGCATATGTGCTTGGCAAGGGCTGGATGACTACGGCCCAGTGGATTGCGAGCTTAAGATTGTGGAAGCACCTGAGAACCGCAGGCGGGGGTCCGGGCCCTGCTGTGGTAGGTGCTGCTCACACACGTCCTGGCCCCACAGAGCTGACTGTCTCCATGTCAGACGAACCGGGAAGGCGGCAGTGAAACCACGAGTAGGTACTGCTGGGATTCAAACCCCCCACTGCAGACACTGCCACTCCCACTGGGAGGGAGGCACCTAAATACCACTGAGGGTCCGCGCTGTTGTCTTTTGGTGCCTCAGTTTCCCCTTAGTAAAATGAGGGTAGCGGTCCCTTTCTTACAGCCGTTGTCGTTTCGCCTGTTTCAGGCAGGGGCAGGCTCTTGCTACGTGTCTGCTCAGCACCTTGAGCAAGGGAGCTCCGATTCCGTTAGGGACTCCAGCAAATGCAAAGAAATGACCCTGACACAGCGAACGAGCAGCGTCGGCGGTGCGCAAGTTCAGGCGGTGCTGCGTTCAACTCCCACCAAGGGTTTGATTCTGTCACCCATCACCATAGCAGCTGGGCACCTTCCCCGTAAAATCAGTGGCAATAACAAAGAGCCTAGTGGCTTTCCAGGAGTCTCTGGCATCTGCCATGCCTCAGTTTCCCCTTGTAACACAATGCTGGGGAGGGAGACAGTGAAGCAAGCCTGCTCAGGTTAATGAGCAGCAGCAGCCACGTGCCCCCTGCTTAGCCATGCGGGGGCGACAAGCCCATGTTAGGACGGCTCTTGAGCCCTGCTTGGGCTGACGTAGTGTGGGCCAGTGGCTGGGACACTGGACAGGACTCAGGAGAGCTGAGTTCTATTCCCAGCTCAGCCTCTGCCCGGCCGCGTGATTCTGGACAAGTCACTTCCCCTCTGTTCACCTTCACGTTGTCGTCTGTCTTGTCTATATAGACTGTAAGCTCCTCTGGGCAGGGACTCCCACCCTGTGCATGTACAGAGCCTAGCCCAATGGGGCCCTGATCATGGCGGGGGCGTCTGTCAGCTACCGTAAGACCGAGAACAAGAGAACAGGCTTCGTCTGGCAGCGCCTGGACATTCCCGGGCAGTGTGGAATCACTACCAGAAGAGCCTGGAACATGGCCCCCGGGGCCCTTCACAGACCTCAGCACGGGTCTGGGGTGGGTGACAGTCTGAGTCATGTCCTAGTTTACCTGGACAGGCTGGCTGCTGACCTGACTCCAAAAGGCTAGGCTCGCCCTCCTGTTCCCAGAGCCATCTGCGCGCCCCACATCATCTCCCCCCGGTGGGAAGGGAGCAGAGAGGATGCACCGTGCATGCCCCGGGGAACTGATGCACACGGTTCCCGCTGCGCTGCAGACGCTGCCGCGATGAGTCACACCCCCCCCCGCCCCGCTTCATGAGCTGTTGACATTCAGATCAGGCTTCTTGCGGCTGGCAGGACCAGCCTGCTCTGCTCTGCCCTCTGGATAAGTGGAAGCAGGCAGGAGGGAGAGAGACAAGCTGTTCAGCTGGAGACAGGGGAAGGGAGGAAGAAAACAGAGCTGGTTTCAATTCTAATGGTCTCCCGGCAGAACTGTGTGAACTGGGGAATTGCTTTGGTGCTGCCCCAGCTCACTTTGCATAAAGAGATCATTGGCCTGCGCTCGGAACTGGATTACAGGCTCTTCCTTAGCAGCCGGCTCCACACGGTTCTGCCAAGAGAGAAGAGGACTGATGTTCGCTGCCAGCGTGGCTCCAATTAAAGCTGTGCCCTCAAGCGGCCTTCCGCTAGTCTCTGAGCTGCACTTTATCCCCGGCTGCGTCTTGCTGTCGGCAGCAGGTAGCCAGCTGCCTGGCACTGGCGGGACGGAGCATCTCCACCAGCTGCCTTGGGACCCATTGCCCTGCACTGGCAGCAGTGGCCGGGGAGGCTGTAGGGCTGGCAGGGAGATCTGCAGAGGCTGACGGCCAGCTCCCAGCAGAGTCCAGCTTCACTCACATATTTGCCCGGAGGGACCCAGCTAGGCCTCAGCCGTGCAGATAGCACACAGAGTGCCCTGTTTTGCTCTCCGCTGGAGTGACCCAAGCTGAGAGCCGTGTCTGGTGCCCAGCTGGCAAAGACTACGGAACAAACTCCACGCTGGTGGGCAAGCCCGAGAGACGGCAGTGCCCCGAGCTGTCCCGCTGCCGGTTCTGTGGGTCAAGCGACAGTATTCGGAGAGAGAATTATGGCCCTGATTTAAGGAAGTTCCTAGGAGTCTTTCCACTGACTTCAGTGGGCATTGTATCCCTGGTTCAACAGCCACCTGGGCAAAGGATCTCCTTCCCTGTTCAAGTCATAGGTCTCCATCCAACCCTGCTAAATGCTACCGGGCTTTTCTGTAAGGGCAGACGTAGCGCGGCGTCTTTGAGCACTGCTGATCCAGCCGATGTCCACTGGGGGCGCTGCAGCTACACGGCCTCATTCTCTCCCACACGGAGCTCTGCGTGGCAGGATGGGGGGTAGATGAGTGGATGGGGGATACATTTCCCAGGAGATGGACAGCTGAGATTCAATGTTACTATTATGTGCATGATAGTAGCACCTTGATCAAGAGCACTGTACATACACAGCAAGAGATGGTCTCTGCCTTACAGACCCGGCAGAGGAAGGATCAGTCGGTATCCCCATTTCACAGATGGGAAACGGCCCCAGAAAAATTGAGTGACTTGCTCAAGTCAGAGCCAGAAACTGACTCCAGCGTAGCTTCTGAGCCACAAACTGGCTCAGGCCCAGCTCCCGTGTGGGAAGGAGACCTTGAGCCGTTCGGAATTGACATGGGATGGGAGGAGAAGCAGCGGAATTAGCTCTGATTCGGACACACCTGGTATTCCCTCAGTAGGAGGCAACAACTAGTGACAGAGCCCTGCAGACCGCCTGGGGCTACGTCTATACTTTAGGAGGGCCAGTTGCAATGTGGACACTCCTCACAGTGAGGGGAGGGGGTCTCTGTAGTTACTCCACTGCCCCAAGTGGTAGCTAGGCTGACAGAAGAACTCGTCTGCCGACCTAGCGCTGCCGACACCGGGGGATTAGGTCACTTAACGACATCACACACACATCCCCAAAGCCAGGGCGACATCCCATGGCACGGCCTTCCGAGCGTACAGAGGATCCAAAGCCAACAGGAGCAGTTTACAGACCCACGTCATACCCCCAGCTCTTCACTGTAGCGCCCGACAGAGCTCTCAAAGCCACCGCAGCAGTGGGCAAGTATCAGCAGTCCCATTGTACAGCTGGGGAAACTGAGGCACTTGGCCAAGGTCCCAGAGTGGGGTCAGGGGCAGAACTGAGATCTCCCAGTACGACACCCTAGCCACAAGCCCACGCTGCCTTTCTAGGCACTCCCGTTCCTGCTTTAGCTGAGAAAATACCGACATTATGACTCAGCAGCTCAGAGGTTCATAAAGAGGCTAAAAGCTGGCTCCATCTGCAGCCAACCCGAGGTATCTAGGCCCCAAGATGCATCTAATTCTCCCCATGTAGCCCCCCTAAAACATTTGTTCCTGTCTGCAGCAGCGTCCGCGTATGGGACATTCTGTAGCAAAGCGCCCATTAAATCACTCAGTTAAGTCTGTCTTTGAGCCTTGCAGCATCCTTGTTTCCAAGGCTTACAGCTGGCGTGCGGGGTGAGCTCATGCTCCCTGCAGTTGTAAAGTCAGTTCCAGCTAAGCCCAGGGTTACACCAATTCCAGCAACACAGCTCCAATCGTATTTCACACTGATTGCACCCGCTTTAAGCATGTGCTTTCTCTGTGAAGGCAGTGCAGGGGGAAAATCAAACTGCCTTTCCTCAGGGCTGATGAAGGTACCACACCCTTGCTCTGTACCAATCCAAGCACCATATTCAATGGCCACCACCTCACTGCAATAGGAACTCATAGAATATCAGGGTTGGAAGGGACCTCATCTAGTCCAACCCCCTGCTCAAAGAAGGCCCAATCCCCAGACAAATTTTTGCCCAAGATTCCTAAATGGCCCCCTTAAGGATTGAACTCATAACCCTGGGTTTAGTAGGCCAATGCTCAAACCACTGAGCTATCCCTCACCCAAATCTCAGCTGAGATCAGGGCCCCATGGTGCTAAGCACTGGGCCCACACATAGTAAGGTAGTGTCAACTCTTCAGGGGAGGGAGTAGCTCAATAGACAAGACGATGCAGGGGGAAATTGAGGCACAGAAAGGGAAAGTCCCGGGGAGCACAGTAGGTCAGAACCAGGACTAGACCCTGGCTCTCCAGACTCCCAGCCCTGTGCCCTCACGACTAGACTGTGCTGTTTCATAGTCACTCCCCTCTGTTGGGCAGCACAGTCAGGGCCGTCCTTACCCATACGCAAAGTACGCAGCTGCGTAGGGCACCAGGAAATTTGGGGCACCAAATTTCCTGGTGCCCTGCGCAGCTGCGTGCTGCTCCAGCCCCTGTTCCAGCTCTTCCCCAGGACCCCCGCCCTGCCCCCACTCCCCTGAGGACTCCAGAAGGGGTCGGGCCTGCATTCACCGGTTCCCCCCTCCCCCCAAGCCTGGGAGCCAGGGGAGCGGAGCAGGCTGGGGCCGGGACACTCCACTTCCCGCAGGAAGTGGCCAGCCCCACTCCCCCCCATTCCCCACAGAGGCCTGAGGCCAGAGGCCATCCCCCCCCCTGCTCCCTCCTGCCGAGGCCTGGGGCTGTGTAGGGCACCAAAATAGCTAGGGATGGCCCTGAGCACAGTTGCCAACTTTCACGCGGTAAATAAGCACCCGACTTTCACAATAAGCCAAAAATCAGGCTAATCCCATTTCAAAACAAGCCAATCCCTAAGAACCCCAACACTCGATGTGACTAGATCCCCCGGCGTGCAGTCTGGGACTGTGGGTCCGCTGTGCACCCCGACTCTCTCCCCCCCTTGTCCCCCATTGCCAGGAGCCGATCAAAAAAAAGAAGCAACGAGTTACAAGCCAAAAACTAGCCCACAAGCAACTCACAAGCCAATTAAGCCAAAACCAAGCCCAATTTCTGCATTTTTTCCGCGGGTTTGGCATGTCTGGCGGGCAGTGCATTGGGCCTCCTGGTGGTGAGAAGGGTGCTGTGCATCACTGAACAGTAACTCCTCTAAGGCGCCGCTGCATTAACGTACATCTTTTTCCAGCTCCTTGGTGAGCAAGCTGCAGCAGCTAGGCCTTCCTCGCCTGTGGGTGCCGGTAGATCTAAGGGAGTCTGAAGGGGCGTAAGAAGGAGCTGTGACTGACAGGGGTCTCAGGATCACACAGCGATTAGTCGATAGGTACGGCGTGGATGGTACGGTTGCGCACACACGCAAGGAGCGTACATAACAGAAGAGGTTTCTGCTGCTCCTGTAACTCAAGCACTCAAGGCACTTGGAGTGCTGGAGGTCCTGGGTTCGAATCCTGCTGTCAGCCCAAGAGGGGGTTGCTTACGCTGGTAAAATAATAAATAAAGCAACAATATAGGGCCAAATTCTCCACTAGAGTAAGTCCACATAGCTCTGCTGAAGTCAAAGTGCTGCTCGTTTGGGAGACAGACCCACAGGAGGCATGTGACCCAGACAGAGGAAAGGCCTGCGTAGCATGACATGCGGTGAGGGGCAAGGGCAAACAAAAGCCCTTCAGGGGAAATTCAGATCAAACAGCAGAAGAGGCTGCAGGACGACAGCCTTCGGTTTATTGAACTGAGTTGGTTTAATGAACTAGAGCCTGGAAGTAGGGGTGTCGGCTGTTCCCCAGCGTCTGGAACAGACCCCAGGAGTGGGGCCAGCGAGACAGGGCAGGGGCTGACCCTGGGTGAAGTAGGCTGTAGGCTTTGCCTGCTCTGTAGATACAGACGACTTCATCCTTCAAGGCTGTTGATGTGGCATCTTCCACCTGCCGGGAATTAACTCGAAACGCCGCTGTTTATCTGGAGGCCTTGCCAAAGCGCCTCTTGTGCCGTGCTTATCTCCAGCCGAGCCCGGTGGAACCAGGAACAAAGAGAGCAATCTCTCCCAGGGCACTGCTCAAGCGACACATCTGATGCCCTGCACAGGGCGAGATAAACAAGCAAGCCGAGGGCTTTGTCCTCCGCCGAGCAAAAATGAGCCCCGGCTGTTATATGCCTGCCGGAGGTGCCAGCAGAGCCATTGTCTGGTAAGCAAAGAGGATGCCGCTTGGCGGAGAGACGCACCGAGGTGCTGAGAGCTGCAGGCAATTAAACACCACTGGATTCTGTGTGGAGAAAGCAAACCAGCAGGGTTCCCAGCAGCGCTGTAATGAACGTCATCCATTATGGAGGGAATAAAGGCTGCTGTGTCCTGGCTTTCATCTCGAGTCCCCGGATTTGCAGATGTCAGTATTTCAAAGGACTTGCTTTCCCCCCCAGCGTATTCAGGATCAGACCCAAGCCAGTCGAGGGTCCCCGTCCACTCCCGGTACGGCTCCAAGGGCTAGCGACCCAGCACTGGGGCAGAAACAGCCCGGGGAAAGCGTTTCGCTGGCCAGCGAAGGAAAGGGCTTTCCCAGGAGCTAGTCAAACAGCCAGGAGGAGTCAGTTCCACAACCTGCAGATGCACCGCACAGGCCTCTGCCACCTGAGCTACAGGAGCGTTTCCTTTCGCTAGTAGCAGCAGTAGGCTGTTCTCTCCTAGCGGACTGGCCACTCGAGGGAGAACTGATGCACACTGTGATACTACGTTACACTAGTAAAGGGTCGCCACAATGGCCGTGCTGTTGTCCCTTTAAGAGACCCCGGGCTGGCTGTATTGAGTCAGGATTGTGTGGCAGGCAGAGAAGCTAAGCTGCCTGGCTCTGAGCTGGTGTAACAGCATCCACAGCCACACCAAGAATTGTGGTCACACCTTATGCTCCGCACCAAACCTGCAACGAACTGCAAGGCTTTCTGCTCCAAAACTACAGCCCGCCGAGGAACGGAGGCAGATTTCAATCTGCAGCAAGTGTATTGAGCTGCGTCCACTAGAGGGCGACACGATCGCCCCCACATCTTGTGCAGGTGAGCTGCTCTGACGCGTTGCCCTACAGAGGGCAGTGTGCGCACACCAACGCCAGCCATTGTACCGCAGTGCGCAGGTCAGAGCTAATCAATCCATTTGAAGTCCTCACCTTCTGGGAAACAATAAGGAGGGGGAAGAATTCTACAGGGGGACCCAAAGGGTCGTAACTAGGTGGGATGAAAACTGGTTATAGAGCGCGACTCTTAGACAAGAAACCCCTTAGAGCAGGACTGTCATTTGATGTGTACGTGCAGCGCCTAGCACATCTGGGCCCTGAATCTGGGTGGTGCCTCTGGACGCTACCCTGATAGAAACATCACTGAATAATAGAGAGCAGGCCAGACTTTCATTTTTAAGGACTCACCCAGTAAGTCGCACCCATAGTAAACTGCACGGCGCTCCATTTATCTCCCTCACCAGGAGGAGGGGACCAAGATGTTGCTCTCTGGTTTTGAACCTGTGGCTTAAGGGAGTATGTGAGGCAGATTTTGATTTAGCAACATTGGCGCCAAGCCAGACTAGCCCTGGAGAAGCTGATTAAGAATGTCCGGATTTGGCTCGGTAGCTGAACACCTTTGGGGGCCTTTAGGCTAAAGGAGGGTGTAGCAGGTAAAATCTTTGCTATTTTGGGGGATGAAGACAGTGTGGTCTAGTGGGCCCTGGCCTAGGAGTCAGAAGACCTGGGTTCTATTCCTAGGTCTACTGCTGGATGGCCATGGGCAGCGGGGATTGTAGGACAGACTGTGGCCCCACCCATGCTCCACCCTGAGGCCCTGCCCTTACTCCCCCTCTCCCCTAAAGCCAGGGGGCTCAGGGCTTAGGCTGGTCAATGGGCTGGGGCAGCCAGGGCAGCTTGGGGGTCAGGCTGAGTGGGTTCACGCACTTCCCATGTGGCTGACCTGATATTCATCCCTAAGTTTTAAAGCAGGATAAGCACCATTGTCCTCATTGTACAGGTAGGGAAACCGAGGCAATTTGAAGCTGTGATGTGGTATCCTCTCTTTAAAATCTATGGCTGAAAAGCACCGTATAAGAGCCCGGTGTTATGCATATGCAGGGTCTGCCGTCATTGTACAGCAGCACAGACGCAGAGCCAGAGCAGAGTACAATGCCCAGAGCCAGTTATAGTCTTCCAATAACTACGAGAGCTCACGCCACGAACGCATTCAGAGAGCAACTCCATCTGATAAGTGTCATTTCTAAGCTTCAGCGTAACAGCCGATCCTGTCCTCGGATGACTGATGCTGGCTAGAGCCGTCAGTGCCAACGGATGCATCTGCCCATGGCCTGCTCTTCGTTCCCGGGGGGTTCGCAGGGCCTGTCAATCAGGACCCGCAAGAAACCAAAGCCAGTCCTTGCAGACACTTCCTCCGTGACAGCATGAGTTTAACGCACAGAGAATTTCTCCAGATGCTCCGGCTCTTGGGGAGGATGGAGCGGCAGGTGTGTGTGTTATATGCTGAAAGCAGCAATGCCGGCAGCTTTCCTATAGAAAAGCCGTAAAAATGCCTCTTCTAAAGACTGGGAGTGGTTGGGTCATTACAAAACCTAAACCTAATTTCCCCAATACTAATTTCTCCCTACTGTTACTCACACCTTCTTGTCAGCTGTCTGTAATGGGCCACTCTCTTACCACTTCAATCGTTATTTTTCCTCCCTTGGTATCCTGCTGTTAATTGATTTATCTCGTTAGACTGACCTCACACTTGGTAAAGCACTCCCATCCTTTCATGTATTTATACCTGCTCCTGTATTTTTCACTCCATGCATCTGATGAAGTGGGTTTTAGCCCACGAAAGCTTATGCCCAAATAAATTTGTGAGTCTCTAAGGTGCCAGAAGGACTCCTCGTTGTTTTTGCTGATACAGACTAACACGGCTACCACTCTGAAACCTGTCTTCTAAGAGCGTGCTCTAGACATTCACAGTGGCAGGTTGGAGATGGTTGCTGTGGTACAGACTAGTTAGGAAGGTCTTAAATGGTGTGTAGGCTTTGGGCTAGCCCTCTGCACAGGGTGAATTTCACCCTCTAGGGGGAGCCCTTACCAAATATTAATCTATGGCTAAACATAAATAAACTTTGGCCCTGAAATTCCCCGATCCCAGCGACTCTATGCCTGCAAATCTGGAGTGCCCTGCATGGATACAAAATCTGTATCCACATCCGACCTGCAACCCGTAAGCATGGTCTGCAGATATAAAGCAGATATCCGCAGATTTGCAGGGTTCTACAAATCCGTCCCCGTTCTCAGCAGTGCTGTGCCCACACGCCACTCCCTCCAGTCCATCTCTGCCCCTATCCTCATCGCCTCTTCCCGGCCGGTCCAGCTCCCCACGCCCCAGCACAGGCCAGACGCTCCCGCCACCTGCTTGTCTGAGCAGATGGGACAACCTCCATCTCGGCCAACACACGTGGCATCTAACGAGGCATCCCCAGAGCTGAAAGAATGAGCAAGTCTGCTGCTTGAGCTAAATAGCCAGGCTGCCAAGTTGGGCGCTGTATCTGACTCGTCTCCTCTGAGGGCTGGGCACAGAGGGGCATTCATAACACACTGGCCAGGGGGCAACACCAGGAAGCCCATCCCTGGCTCCAGATCTGCTGGCTTATTCATTTCAGGAGCTAGTTTGAAAAGGAACTCGTTGGCCATAGCTCGTCAATCACGGGAAGCGCTACATCCTCACCAGAGTGCACAGAACTTTCAGTGATGGGGGCTCTGGTGATAGGACAGACAATCCAGACACTTCACAGTGGGCTAAGGACCTTCATCGGCCACCCTGCTGGAAATCATTCTGTGTTTTATGGGGAGCGGGCTCCCTCCGTAGAACGACCGAGTGCAGGTTGACTGCTTTCATGAGTGCACTGCTTCAGCTGTGTCCAGGTGGCTTATTCCTGCCCCGGGGCTGCCTCATATAGTCGCGGTGCTACCAGTATATTAGTGACGTTATTTGCTTTTCTACGGCACCCTTAGCCCCAGGATCCCAGAGCGTTTTGCAAACATTAAATAAGCCCCACAAGCCCCCCCCCCCCCCCAGGAGGACATGCTGTCATCCCCATGTTCCAGAAGGGAAACTGAGGCACAGAGCGGCTAAGTGACTTTACTAATATCAGCAACGGAGCTAGGAATAGAAGCCAGGAATCCCTTAGTCTTTTGCTCTAACTACCAGCCAACATTCCTCTGCATCTAACGTATTAGATCTGTTAGGGGCCACTAGTCAGTGTGGGTCAAATGGTTCTCTCGTTTACACAGATGTAAATCTAGGGCATCCCAGTGGAAATCACTGGAGTTTCTTTGGTTTAACAGAGAGAAGAATCTGTTCCTCAACAAGAACCAACATAAGGATCACATTAACCCTGATGTAAACTCACAGAAGTCAATAGGTCACATCAGGGCTGGATTGGCCCCTACATTTTGTTTCCCCGGCATTCAGGCCTACCTCTTCATTATCCATGAGAACGCACATCCCCCGCCTTGCCTGCCGCCCCGGCTCAGATGTCTGATTGGCCGTCAGAACAAATCAGATTGGAATTCGCCCGCACCGCCCCTGGAATTCCAGATGCAACTCATTAGCTCTCCGACCCCAAGATTCATCCGATTAGCTTATTGAATAAACTTCCATCTCAATCACATTTAGAGCGCTGGCGCTGGCGAGCCGGCAGGATGACTCACCGGCCAGCTGTAGGCACAGAGACATTCAGCAAACAAGCTTCTGTCCAACTCCCGGATTCATTACCCCGGCAGTCGCTCTTCTGTGCCGCCTCGATTTCTGGGCATTTGGAGCTCTTGCCACCTCTCCTTGCAAAGCAGTGGCTGTGACTTCTCTGCAGTTAAGCTGCATGGCTACAAACGCCCACTAGTGAATACAGCCGCTCTGCACAGAGCCCATCCCGGTGGAGCACGCCCAGGTATGAGTATTCATGGCCTCAGCCTCGCTATGCAAAGCAGCCGTGTCCCAATCAGCCGCTGCCTTGGGTTTTCCAGCCCTCTCGGGGCCTGGTCCCCAGTGCCCGCCCAGAGGCTGAGCGCCCGCTGCTAACAATAACTCAGCAGCATGGAAGTATCCGCAGAGCTAGATTCGCACCTTTCCCAAGCTGAGGCGTGAACAAGCCCTCCATTGAAGATGTTTTAGGTGAGGCCCCTTAACTAACGCCTAGACCCGTGTTTCCAAATGCGGCCATTATATGTTGCGATTTGGGGGCACAGTTTAAAGGTTCAGCCACCCCCCCAAACAGCTGGTGTCACCCCTCCCCCTTGCCCTCAGTCTCTTCTCCTGGAAAACGGTGGCCCTTCCTGCAGCGCCCAGCTGTTGCTGCTGAATGGCTGTTAATAAGGGCAGCGAGATGCGCCGCCTTGGTGTTTGCACTGGTGCTGCCAGCAGGGATAGGCGCCCTGCACCACGCAGCCTCCTCAGGGGCTCCGGCAGAGTCGCTGGAGACACATGGGGCCAGCGTGCGCGGTGCCTGAGGCAGCTCTTGTCAGTGGAGGCAGCTGTGGCATTCGGTCGCTGGGGCGCTCCCCTTCCCTGGGCAGTTCCCCCGCTCCTGCCCGACGGAGGCCCAGAGAGCCTGGAACTCCGCAGGCGGAGGTTGACTTCTCGAGCCACCTTCCCCGGGGCGGGCTCTCACTGAAGGGCTGCAGGGACAGAGACAGGTCGGCACTTGGACGTGCAGACGTATTTCATTATCCTACGGTTAAGTAAGTATTTTAGGGAAAATCGTCAAGGAGGCCCACAGCAAGAGTTGGTGGCCGCACTCTGAGGTCACTACAAATTTGCTGTGAGAACCCCTGGCCTAGAGTCTGCTCCACGGCTTGTCAGAACGAAATGGTCTCCAAAGCAGCCAATCTCACAGAGGGTGGGATTAGAGAGCAGCGCGGGGGTGGGTGAGGCTGGTTTGCATCATGCTGGGCGGGGGGGGGGGGGGGAGAGGAGAAAGAGGGCATGGTCCAATTAAAAATAGAGCCCCAAGAAATTTAATGGCCCGTGTTGTACATTAGGTCAGACTAGATGATCTAATGTTCCCTTCTGGCCTTAAATGCTATGAATCCTTGGCTCTGCTACTGCCTCGGTGTGTGACCATGGGCAAGTCCCTTAATCTGCCTGTGCCTCACTGCCCTCCGCTAAAATAGCAATAAATGAGACTTCCCCCTCCTCTCCCTTTGTAAAGCACTTGGAGGTCTCTGGATGGAAAGCTCTACTTTGCTTAGGTGTTTGTGGCATTTGCAGAAACGTTTTTTTTTTTTAATCTATTTCTCTGAATTGCTTTAAAGCTTCCAAGCCCAGCAGCTATTCAATAGTCAGCTTTGATTTTCTCTGCACCAACGTCTCGGGTGAGCGGAAAGGGGAGCAGCATTTCGGTTGCACAGGGGCTCTCTGACGTCAGAAATCAGCACTTGGGAGGCCTTTGCTGGTTGAGCAGTTTAGGAGAAGGGTGGAAATATTTACACTGTACACAGCTAATAAGCAATCACTCAGATCTGGGCGTCGAATCACCAAGAGTCCAGCCCCTCGGGGATTCCTTCCAGCTTCTGGAGTGAAATTCTCACCCACCCACCTGCTGGCTAAAAATCACTCTTTGCAGGTCCCTTAGTGGCCAGGTCACACAGCTTGCATTGTCCTTCCCCAGGTTACCACTTAGATCCCCAGAGAAAAGACTATGATGGATGTATCTAGCATTGTTACCAGCTGCTATGATCCTTACACTCCCAGTGCCTTGTGCAGCTTCTCCCCACCCCCACACAAGCACCATCTCATCCACACTCCTGGTGGGCTCTTCTCCCCGCTCCCCGCCTGTCCCTGCACGTCCTAGCCTCACGGCTGAAATATGTCAGCCACCTGGAGTCTCCCCTTGCCATCCCTAGGCTCTCTCTGCGCAGACCCCTTGCACCACATTTCACAGCCATGTGACCGAGTGGGACTCGTTGACTAGCAGCAGAGGGAGCTCCAGAGACCATTGTCAGCTTTCAACCCTCTCCCTGCACGGCAAGCCCTTTTTAAGGCTTAGCTTGCAACATTTGAGCAATTGCATTGACTCTCCCTTGTAGCCAGGACAGCTGGGAAACTGCAGGCCCAGGGGGCAGCAAGAAGGAATGGTGCTTATCCAACCCCGCATCCCCCCCCCCTCCCCTCTTCTCCCTCGCTCTGGATCTCCTGCCCACCCCTCCCTGTGTTCCCTTTACTCCACACTTCTCCCTTCTTGGTCTCTTTACCACTGGGTCATGATCTCCTCAGCTAAGTAGGGCCAGGCGACGGGGGCACTTGGGCAGGAGTCCTGCCCCTGAATCCAGGGCGCTTCAGGGAGTGGGGCTGGCAACTCAGCCAGTAGCTCTCTTCTCTCTTCTGCACATTTCTGCCGAGTCACTGCATCTGGGGTTGGGATCAAGGCAACTGGGTTGGAGGTTGCTTTAAATTACCTTTGTGCTCCCTACATTCATCTGACGAAGTGGGTATTCACCCACGAAAGCTTATGCTCCAATACGTCTGTTAGTCTATAAGGTGCCACAGGACTCTTTGTCGCTTTTTACCGATCCAGACTAACACGGCTACCCCTCTGATACTTTGTGCTCCCTGTATTCTGGGGTCACGAAAGGGTTTTCCCAGCCCCTGGCATAAGCTAGAGCAGCCTCAGGGCTGCTCTAATTCACACTGTGCTTTCCATAGCCTCACCTGTTGGCCCTAGTAAGCAGAGAATAGCTGTTCTGCAGTGCACTCTGGCCACACTAGCTCTGCACTGGCCAGGAAGGACTCAAGCACATGAGAGATTCTCAGGGGGTTGTTTCCACCCAGTCTAAGGCTCTTTTACACTGCCAGAAGAGTCTTTTACACTGCCAGTCAAGGCCTGAAGAGTCCTTGTTGTGACCGAGAATCATGCCCTCTATCCTAAATTATTGATTAGTGTCACTGTGTGCTGTTAAACAGATGCTGTGTTCCACCCCAGAGATGACTGCATTCCTGTGCAAGGTGAAGTAGAGAGCTAGAGAGTACATGTACATTTTTCATGTGCTTTGGGCTATCTGGATGAAAGGCACAGTATCAAAGGCAGTCACAGTTATTCGGACACCCTTGGATAGCTCCAGCCCTCTTATACCAGTTTCTCAGGCCACAACAGTGAAATTCAAAATGACAAAGGGTCCCACTTTCCATTAGGGGACTGATTTGCAGCAGCTCAGCCCATTGGATGCTCTTTTGAAACTGCTTATCGGTGTCACACAGGGAGCTGCTGGGTGCCGAGAATCTACCCTTCTTTAGGCGCCTCTATGGGATCTGAGCCCTTTTGAAAATCTGACCTATGCCGAGGACTGGAAGAAATCTAGCCTTTGGAGTCTAAGGGCATCCTTTCAGTTTGGTGGAACAGTTGTACTATAGGCTACTGCAGTCCTATGTAGTGTGACCAGACAGCTGAATAACGACTACGTAGTCACAATAAATAGGACTTCATTAACCAACTGGTGTGCAATGAATAGGAGTAACTATTTCAACTAGAGGCCTCTCTTACAACTGCAGAGCAAAGGCAGCTTCTAGCTTTGTGTTCTTTATTTGGCTTGCTATAAAGATTGGGCCCGACTCTGCGCTCACTTACACCGGTGCAAATCCGAAGTTCACTCCCATGCCACCCAACGGAGTTAAATCTGTCACAAAGGCGAATCCGACCCCTTATAAGTGCCTGAATCCAGGGGCAGAGAAGCACAGGATAGGAAACAGATCACTGCTGGCGTGTCAATGGGTACGCAGAGCTTTGCTGGCCGTCAGATTTCGGTTTTGGTTTGATGGGGATGGGGAATAATCTGATCGGGAGACAGGGAATCCTTTGGGAAAAGGGGGTGTACACAGGCCTGTCTCTTCAAAGGCTTTTTTTTTAATATTAAAAGACTTATGTTTGGGTGGTGGGGAGTGGACACATGAGGTCTGGTGCTGGTGGAATGCAAAGCAACACCTCTTGTTAAGATTGCCTGGGCATCTCCATTCTCAAGGGCTCTTTTCAGACGTGTCTAACCCAGAGCCGGCTTTTTATGAAAATTATAAAAATTTTAAATTAAAAAAAAAAATAAACCTGGAAAATGTTTTGATGAAATTTCCCACCTCGTTTTTCACCCAATTCCAAACCTGGTTGAAATGTTCTGAAATGTAAAAAAATTTCAATTCTTTCCAAAGTCGATAAATTTCAAACTAAAAAAGGTGGGAGGGAAACTGTGTGTGGGGGTCACAATTTTTTTCCTTTTCTCCCCTCACCTGCTCTACTTCTAACTTTGTCAAACTTGGACGTATGGGGCTGAAATTTGCTGTGCTCCCGTCTAAGGGTATGTCTAGACAGCAAAACCAGCCCCACAGCAGCACGTCCTAGAGGCGCCGGCGCTGCGGGGCTAACAGTAGCAACGTACACATTCGGGCTCGGGCTGAAGCCTGGATTTGGAGATCCTCCCCGCTTGCTGGGTTTCAGAACCCAGGTTCCAGCCCAGGCCTGAACATCTACACTGCTTTTGGTAGCTCCACAAGCCCAAGTCAGCTGATCTGTGCTGAGATTCGCTGCGGTGTCTCTCTTTTTTTTTGTTTTGCTGTATAGATGTCCCCTTACAGTGCTTTGAAATGTTTGAGCAAAAGGGGGCGCTGGTTTTTGAGGACAAAGAAAGCAGAGTATGCTCTTTGACCCTTATAAGGAGAACGTTTGCATTTTGAAAACATAGTTCTAGGACCTCTGTAGGACACAGACAAAGCTTGAAATTTAGCAGAGGCGTGGTCCTTCCATTGCAGACGTGGTCTGGTGAAAATATCATTTTCATTTGGCCAAATTATGAGAGTGTAAAATGTGCTGCATGCGCGCTCCCTGGATTTGACAATACGATCACAGGTTTTCTACTCTCTGCTCAAAATGCTCCACTGGTTCTCTGCATGGGCGCAAATGTAACGCAAGTGGAAGCACATTTCCTTACGATCCAGTTTCTCAATGTTCCATTGGCTCTGCACCTAAGAGAGTTGGCTCCATATTGAAGGATGCAACATCCATTCCATTCGAAGCCCTGCATTTGCTCCCTTCTGACTTTGTCCAAATAACCCTAGTCCATGGTGCCCAAATACACATCCTTAGCACTGAGAGGTGAGATTTCTGCTCAGTGGATTGCCCAGGCCATTTCTGAGTTAGCAAATACATGAAACTTCTGACTTTCAGGCCCAGCGGCTAATAGTTTCTGTACAGACACACCCCTCAAAAATGTATAGTCACTCCTGGGGGAATTCTGCGCCAAAACATTTAAAATGCTGCAACAAAAAATTTAAAATAATTCTGCATATTTTCTATGTCAAAATAACACAATATAACCACACCGGTTTCAGTTATTTTTGGTGATTTATTTCACAATACCTGTCAGCAAATGTGTCTGTAACAATACAGACAACAAAAAAGATTCAGGAAATTTTTTTTGACAAATAGATTCCTTACTAGGCATATTAATACAGAACTCTGAGTAATAATTCATTTAAACTACAATCCAGAATCGTATTTCCCACACTCCTCAGAAGCAGTGCAAAGGCTGGGGGGAGTCCGGGGTAACGGAGGAGCTGAGGGAGAGGAAAGTAATTGCTGTGAAGGAGCCTGGGTGTGAACTTGGAAGGTTGTTGGGTATGGGTGGGAAAAGTATTGAACAGGGTTTTTTTGGGGGGGGGCACGCAGGGGGGGACTGTTAGGGATCTTCCCCCATCAGACCCTGGCTGACCCCAGCCTTTCCCACTCAGTCAGACACATCTGCCCTGTCCCCATGTGTCCCTCCACCCCCACTCAGACACCCACTCCCCCATCCCCATGTTGCCCTGCAACCCCTCCCCCATCACCATGGGTCTGTGCCCCTACTCAGCCACTCCCTGTCCCGATGTGTCCCTGCAACCCCTCCCCCATCACCATGTGGCCCTGCACCTCCACTCCCATTAAAACAAGTACAGTCTCTCACTGTCCGATACCAAGGCCTGCCCCCAGATCTAATTTATTCATTTATATGTTCAATAGTCCATAAAACCTTCCTGGTACAACCACTCACCCGATTCACACCATAAAATATATAGAGGTCCCATGACTGTCCATTACCCTCACCCATGAATCCCCCAACACTCGGTTCCTAGTTCTGTTCTGCCCTTGTTCTATAGTCCCACTCTTCAGCCACCCACTTGACAGTGACCAGTCTCATGTCGCTTCTACTTAGATTCCAACAACTCAGCCCGTTGCAGCCTCCTGGCAGAGGCTCTACTTGGTAGGTCAGCTGGCTAGCCCCTCTACCAATCTCCTAGCCAATTCCTCCTCCTTCCCAGGGATTGTCTGCAGAGCGTTCCGCTCTCTGAAAACATCCGCTCAATGTTCAGCAGCAGTCAAAAAAAGCTAACCAAATGTTAGGAACCACTAGGAAAGGGATAGATAATAAGACAGAAAATATCATAAATCCATGGTACATATGCCAGCACCTTGAATACTGTGTGCAGATCTGGTCGCCTCATCTCAAAAAAGATATATTAGAATTGGAAAAGATACAGAGAAGGGCAACTAAAATGATGAGGGGTATGAAACAGCTTCCATATGAGGAGAGATTAAAAAGACTGGGACTGTTCAGCTTGGAAAAGAAAGAGACGACTAAGGGGGGAATATGATAGAGGTCTATAAAATCATGACTGGTGCGGAGAAAGTAAATAAGGAAGTGTTATTTACTCCTTCACATAACATAAGAACCCAGGGTCACCCAATGAAATTAATAGGCAGCAGGTTTAAAAATAAACCAAAGGAAGTATTTCTTCAGACAACGCACAGTCAACCCATGGAACTCGTTGCCAGAGGATGTTGTGAAGGCCAAAACTATAACAGGGTTCAAAAAAGAACTAGATAAATTCATGGAGGGTAGGTCCATTGATGGCTACTAGCCAGGATGGGCAGGGATGGTGTCCCTAGCCTCTGTTTGCCAGAAGCTGGGACTGGACGACAGGGGATGGATCACTTGGTGATGACCGGTTCTGTTCTTTCCCTCTGGGACACCTGGCATTTGCCACTGTCAGAAGACAGGATACTGGGCTAGGTGGACCTTTGGTCTGACCTAGGATGGCCGTTCTTACATCCTAATGTTCCCTGCAGTCTGTCTCCCAGACAGCTCTCACCTGCCCCTTTCCTTGCCCCTCCAGTCTGTGCTCTCAGGCGGCTCTGACTCATCATGTCTCTTCCCTCTAGGCTCCAGCTGCCCTTTTAAGCCCAGTTGGGGGCAAGCTGACCAGTCACATGTGCAATGGCTTCCTCCCACCCTCCTGTCCCAGTTTACTAGATAAGTCCCCTTCTCAATCACCAACAGATTTCTCCCCTTGCATCCAGCATTTTAATCTCTTTTTGCGACAAACAGGTTCCTTAACTGAGCAGCCTGCTGCAAAACACTGTGACAAACCTGTGGTATTAGCAGCATGTAGGATGGGCACCAAGTCTGCTCAAAGGCCACAGTGTCACTGTAACGAGGACGGAGACCCTACAGCTCCACTAGCACAGGCCCCCTGACCTTGGGGAAAGTCTCCATGAGCAGTACGGTTCTTATGACACACAGAGCAGTCTTAATTCCATCCAGCAGGGGGAAGTGGTACTGATACACACTAATCCATTCATCCCAAAACCTAGTCTAGTGGGCCCGCTTGCTGTTTCGAGTTTCATTTCAGATTTCCTAATTTTCCCAGCAAAGTGAGATCATCTCACCACCAGGGAGAGGCAAATCTACAGTTTGTTTCATTTTCAAGCAAGGTAAACACTCTTCCTCCCAATGGTAGATAAAACCTCAATCCTGGATTGACCAATCAGATGCCATGTCATCCTCCCTGCAGAATTCTGGGTAACTGACTGACAAACAGACCCAGCTGGTCTCACTTCGCAAGTCTCCACTCTCAGCAAGAATGCGCCTTTTTAGGACAGGGAAACCGCCCAGGGAGCTACAGAGAAATTTCTTAATCCCCTGTCAGCTGCAGGGGAACAGACCTGTTCCCTGATTCATTTGCTGCTGAATAGAGATGGAGCTTTAACAAAGCCCTGGATGTGAATTAAAAGCCAGATTTTCATTTTGCAGCTTGATGGAGCTTTACATGGGGCCAAAACAAATCCCCTGCTCTAGACACTCCTGAACTTTGACTGTTTGCCGACTTACAATGTTATCTTGAGTTATGACATTCCGGGATTCATGGGATTGCATGACAATTTCAGCTCACTCTTTTTTTAAAACGAGTTTCTTCCCCTCTGGCTGCAGAGACGAGCTTGAAAACATGACCTAAGCACCCTGTGACACCCAGGCACCCCAATATTCACCAGTCACGTAATTAGGATATGTTTTGTACAAAGTCTGCCTTGTGAGGTGTCATTCTAAAAGTCTTGATCTGCTAGACATTAATATCTCATTGGATTGTATGTGCTATCGTCGTATGTGAAGTTTTGAAGTTTGGCTATGTATGTGTTACGGAAACATACGGTGAGGTTGAAAACACCCACAAGCAGCCTTTCCGGCGCAACAGTAAAAAGGCCAACCAATGTTAATGGCTTATTGAGGAAATTCACACAAGCACAAGGATTACCTCAGGAACTGTGTACAATAGAAACCTCTCAGAGACAGCACTGCACAATGGGAACTGTTTGACCCAGGCCACAGCAACAGAGCTTTCCAGCCAGTGGGAAGGAGATATAAAAGGGGGACGATGACATCATGATGGTACCTCATTCTCCCTACAACACCACACCTGGAAACACCTGAGGAATAAAGACTGAACAGGGGGAGTGCTGGTCCCAGGCTAAGGGATTGCTAGCCTGAGTATAAAAACCTGGGAAAGCCAAGGCAGCTTGTGCCTTAAGAATCTGCCAGCCCGTTAACACTCAGGGTGAGAATTCGTTAATTTATATCCTACCTATTTAGTATATTAAGTTTAAATTGCATTCTGTTTATTTGCTAGGTAATCCGCTTTGATCTGTTTGCTATCCCTTATAATCACTTAAAATCTATCTTTTGTAGTTAATAAACTTGTTTTTGTTTTGTCTAAAACCAGTGGGTGGAAATCAGAACTGGGGGGCAGAACGCTGTTGCATCTCTCTCTCCACATTGAGGGAGGAGGTGACTTTCATGAGCTTATGCCGTACAGTTTCCTGTGAAGTGCAAGACAGTATAATTTTGGGTTTACACTTCAAAGGGGGGTGCGTGCCTTAGGAACTGGGAGGTGCCTTAGCTGAGCCTTCCCATGCAGAGCTGATCTCAGCACCTGTGTGTGTAGCTGCAGCTGGGTGTGTCCCTACCTGTGTGCTGGTGAAAGTGTGAGACCAGGAGCGTGTCTGCAGCTTGTCACAGCATTACAGGGTGAGTAGAAGCCCAGGCCAGTGGGTCAGGGGGCTCAGTGGTACCCCAGTTCCAGGCAGCACCCCGAGGGGGGGAACCCATCACAAACCCCCTTATAGCTCAGAAACCAAAGGCAAATAAAAAAGAACCCAAAATTCATTATTTAAAAAAACCCTCATTATTTTTACACCAATCTCAAGATTTTTTTGGACCCGACTCATGAGATTTAAACACCCGGGGCTGGCAAGACTGTATCCAGATCTGAATGTTGCAGTGTGAGGCAGGGGCCATTGCTTCCCATGTCTTCCAAGAACCATCTAGCAGACGCTTGGGTACCATAAAATGAAGAGCAAAGTTCCCTATTGTGGGACAAGCACTGTACATTTTGCGGTTTAAAAATGCCTTATTGGCCAGGTGACTTACTTCCGCATTCCCTTCACTAAGCCTCGTGCACACATTTCACAGCACATTCAGACACTGTCACATCACGGCCACAAAAGGGGCCCTCGAATTTTGACAGGACACACTCGAAAAAAAGGCTTTTGAGACTCCCCCCCCCCCCACTCCTGGCTTTCAAAACCCAAATTTACAAGGATGATGGACTCACCTTTCCATTGGGACTCGCTTTCTTAAATACTCTGCAAAACAAGGAAGGGAAAGATTTGTTAGCAACAAGAGAAGAGAGACTTTGAAACCAGGGTGAACTTCACAGGGGCATGCAGCTGTACTGGCATAGCTAAACCGGGGGAGCCAAAACACAATATAGGCAAGCCCGGGGCTTATTTAGGCATCTATATATAAGGATTTTGATATAATCTGTCTGTCTACCCCGTGCTTAACCCTGTAGTACCAGAGTCCCTAAAGTTTGCTCGAAGCTCTGATCAGCATTAGCTGATCTTTTAACTCCTTCTCCAAACTGGACAAAACCCAGTGGAGTGCAGTCATCACTCAAGCAAGCCACGCACTGAAATCAGCGGCAGCGTGACTATGAGTCTGTTTAAAGCCAGCCGTCGTCTCAAGGGTGGGAATGGGAGCAGAGATTGAATTCTGGCAGCACATTTTGCAGCTAACATTCACTATTTTGAGCTAACTAACAAGAGGCAGCAAGGTCTAGCAGAAGGGGTGCCAGGCTAGGGCTGGGGACACTCACGTTATATTGCCAGCTCTGTGTGAGCTTGGGCATATCGCTCCCCCTGTGCCTCAGTTTCCCTGTGTCAAAGGGTGGCCCCTCTTCTGGCAGACTCCAGCACCCCAAGGATGCCTGCTTCTGTCCCCTTTAGTCACCCACGCAAAGGAATACTGTCTCTCTCAGTAGAAAATTCAAATCCTTTTATTCACAAAGTGCCACAGTCAGCAGACCCCTCACGGAAAAATCAGTTCCTCCCCAAGGAAAACCCAGGAACAACTCTGCAGCGCTTCACTGTGTAACCCCTCTGCCCCACTTCCTTTAGCTCCTCTGCCAGCGCCCCGCTCTCCACGTCTCCTACCTGAGACTTCCAGGACCCATGTCTCCCCGTGAGCCTTCTCCTGCAGCCCACTCCCAGGCCTCCTCACTGGAGGGTCCTACCACTGCTCTGGGGGATCCCCCTCCAGAGTCAATCCCTTGCTTCCAGGCCCAGCTTGCATTTGCCAAACTGGTTCTTCCCCTCATTCCCTGGGGCCCATTGCATGAGCCTTCCTGCAACATTCATTCAATCCCTCCCTGCTCAGTCCGTTTGCACACAGCTCTCCTTTATACAGGCCTGGTGCCTTCTCTCAACCCCAGCTGGGAGACAGCTGGCCAGCCACTGGTGCTCTGGACCCTGCTCCCTCTTAAAGGGGCCTGTCACCAGTGAGAGGACCCCAATCTCAGTCAGGGCCTGGATAGGGTGACCAGATTTAATAGAATATCAGGGTTGGAAGGGACCTCAGGAGGTATCTAGTCCAAGCCCCTTCCAGGACCGATCCCCAGACAGATTTTTGCCCCAGATCCCTAAAATGGCCCCCTCAAGGATTGAACTCACAACCCTGGGTTTAGCAGGGCAATGCTCAAACCACTGAGCTATCCCTCCCCCACAAGTGCAAGCAGGACGCCGTGCGGGGCTGTCCTGAGACGCCTGATGTTGCTGCTCACCTGAGACATCCCACACCCTGCACAGGGCTGTCCCAAGCCACTTGGCTTTGCTGCTCACCTGAGCCTCGTGCCCCGGACTGACTGCTGAGCCCCACGGCGCCTGGCACTGGGGCTGTCCACCTGAGCCCCATGCCACCCTGGGCTGACCGCCCAAGCCCTGCGCTGCCTGGGACGGGTTGGGGCTGACTACCTGAGCCCCGGGCTGATCGCCCGAGCCCGGCACCGCCCAGTGCCTCGTGTCGCCACTGGCCTCCCCAAACATTCCTCCACGCCCCCTTAAGGGGGCTCAACCCACTGGACATTTGTTCCCTTTGCTCTTGCCAACTGATCAGAGCAACTTGCAACAGGCAAGAACAAACGGGACAAAGGTCCATTTTTGCCCCCCAAAAAGTCAGCATGTTCAGGACGGGGCTTAAAAAAGGGGAGTGTCCCAGCAAAAATGGGATGAATGGTCACCCTAGGCCTGTCGCATTAGAAAGCATTCTCTGCAAAGCTGATGCTCTGTGCTGAGGCTGATCCATTTGCTCTGGAGTTGCTAGAAACCAGGGGGCATTGAGGGAGGAAGTCTGGGCTGAGAGCTGCCACCCTGGTGGATACGTTAGCATCACGCAGCTGAGGAAGGTGAAAATCCCTCGGCAGAGGCAGCCGTGCTAGGAGCTAATCCTCACTTGACTGCTAGTGACAAACTGCCAGGTGCTTGGCAATGGACCCCGTGTCGCCGCTGCCCGTCCAGATCCCGGCTGCCGTCAGAAAGTCAAACACTGGGGGTTTCTTTAAGGAGGTTGGTGAAGTGATCATTGTGCCGAGCTGGGAGAGAGGATCTGCTACTGCCGCTCGGGAATAATTCCCTGCGTCCTCCTCAGTAGGACTGCTGTAGGAAATGTCACTCGAGAGCGTCTGTCTGGCTGGACTCATCGCCCAGGGACCCCAGCGCCTCCCACAGAGTAACCACAGAGCAGCTCCGCCATGGTCCCCCAGCGTCAGTCGCCGAGCTGGGAGAGAACGCAGGCAGCCTGACTCCGGGACGCTGTGCACTAATCCAACGCCCATTGACGCCAAAGGGAGTCGGTCCCTTGAATTAAACGGACGTTTACGTCCAGTCCATGGATAGAGGTGGGGTAAAATTACCTGGGACCCCCTACGGGGCTAGCGCCCATTGCACCCAGCTCAGCCTGCTTAGAATATCTGCACCTAGACAGACGGGAAAGGAATCTGGTGTCTCTTTAATCTGTCCGAGTTCTCTGAGCACAGGGAATAAAGGAGATTAGTTATGGCTGATATAGCTTATTTGGACGTTGAAGAAGCCTTTGGAAAGTCCCTCACGAGAGGCTATTAGGGAAAGTAACAGGCCGAGAGGTGAAGTGTCGCTCTGGCTTCACAACGGGCTAAGAGACAGGAAACAAAGATCTGGGGTCAAATGGTCAGTTTTCATCATGGCTAGAGGGAGCAGCTGCCACAAGGTTCCATGCGAGGGCTGGTGTTAGCGTAATTCTTCATGCTTTAGAAGAGGGCGAGAACGGGGCCAGGGGACGTGTGCAGATGACACAAAGTCACGGAGGTTCATCAGGGCTAGAGAAGACAGAGAGGAACGTCGGAGGGACCTAGCAGAGGTAGGGGGATGGGCACCGTGATGGCGGTGCCGGCAAATGCAAAGCGAGGTGCCTTGGGAGGAACAATTTGAGATCGTGGCATACGTCGCTGGGATCTGACATAACTGTAACCTGTTGGGGGACAAACCCGGAGAGCCTCTCTCCATCCGTGCTATGCTACCTAGATTACCAGGGTCAGTTCTGGTCACCCTATCTCCAAAAAGATGGAGCAGAAAGACAGGGGGCAGCTTGTGAGAATAATTAGAGAGGCCTGGTGAGAAACCCACAGCCGGAGAGACTGAAAAGACTGGCCCTGTGTAGCTGAGAAGCCGAAGGAGAGGAGGCGTGCTAAGGTATAGGACACACACTGACTGGTGCAGAGATGGGCAATTAGCTGCTCCTATTTACCCTTTCATAATGCAAGAGTAACCCACTCGTGAGTGTGTTACAAGTCACCCTCTGTGCCCGATCCACAGAGGTTATGAATTGTGACAGCCCATAACTGGGGAACCTGGCCCTGATTCCATGTCCGGGGTGTCAGCCCAGGGACCAGCCACTGCACAAGCACCAGCAGATGGTAACACTCATAAATAACTATTCGCTGCCCGCCGCGGGGATTCGGACTCTTGCACCTTCCGCTGCAGTATGTGGTGCTGGCCATGCTCCGAGACAGGCTGCTGGATTCGGTCGGGCGTTGGTCTGATCCAGCCTGGCAGCTCCTGGGAGCTGAGACGATCTGCCAGAAATTCCACAGGCTGTTTCACAATATGGCCCGTGAGCTCTTACTATGATTCATTGTCTGGAACAGCACGTTGGATTCCCAGTCGGGGGCCAGGACCCCGTCGGTGCCGTACGGATTATCCCAAAGAGTTTACTCTCCAAGTAATCTCCGTAACAATGGGTAAACATGCCAAGGAGTGTACAGGGTCCCAGCTCCCGCAGCCTTCCTGCCTTGGGCTAGGCAGGGCTTGCGATTTGCTCTTTCATCTCCATTGGATCCAATATCCCCAAACCGTTTTAACAGAAGCCGGGTTAGACAAAGACCAGATCAGCCAGCCCAAGACGGGATCTCTGTGTTAGAAAAACATCTGCCCTTTACAAAGGCTGTTCCAATGCTTCTAACACCGGGGGGCACTCACAGCACTGCGGGAACTTTGGCTGAGATTCTGAAGGGGCCGGAAGGATTTAGGCACCTGCTGGAATTCAACGGGAGTTGGCCACCTACTTCCCTTCCAGGAGGTTCCCCATGTCACAGGATGCCACGGAGGCGGGGAGTGAACTGACAGGCCCAGGGTCCGTGCCAAGTCACCGCCCATGGGAATAAGAGCTCGTTTGCTCTTGGTCCACCACAGTTGATGGGACGCAGCCCTATGTCCCCTGTTTGAAAGGGGAGGTTGTTGCATTAAACAGGACACTCTCTGGGAGACCTGCCTTTTCTTGTCTCACACCCGACACAACACGACCGGTACGCAGCACAATACATTGCCTCTGAACTTGCCTGTGTGTGTCAATTTCACCAACTCTCCCTCCCCTTTCAGAGGCCTCCTGGGCAGCTCTCGCCCACCTAATCCACCCTTCTGAAAAGGTTCTTAGACTCAGCCACTGGGAGGCAGCGTGATTCAGTGGGGTGGGCTCTGGCCTGGGAGTCAGGGACCTGGGTTTTAGTCCCAGCTCTGCTACTGGGTGAGCATGGGCAAGCCACTTCCCGTCTCAGTTTCCCCTCCCACCGTTTGTGTTGGCTATATAGATTCAGAGCTTGTCTCTCTCTGGGTTTATGCAACACCCAGCATGATGGAGTCCCCCTCTGTCTCAGGGCCTCTGTTGTAATGCTAATAAACAACCCCAGCAGGGGAGAGAGAAGCTGACAAGCCGGAAACCCAAACCGAGTCTTGCTTTATTGACTCAGCAGCAGCTAAATGCTTTGTGTCGAAGCTTTTCCCAGCTCTAAGAAGTGTCAACATCTTTGCCACCCCAGGCTCCCCTGCCCAAGGTTACATCTTCAGCTCTTGTTCTCCCAAATGGGCTGCGTGCCCTCCCGACT
The DNA here is from genome assembly GCF_002925995.2 of Terrapene triunguis. NCBI lineage: Eukaryota > Metazoa > Chordata > Testudines > Emydidae > Terrapene > Terrapene triunguis. The sequence goes on from NW_020664781.1 coordinate 329,226, forward strand.
GAAGCCGGATTCCCCTCGGATGTTGGGGGTTATTGTTTGCACACCGTGCAGCTGGAGAGAGGTTCTTTGTGCTTCTGTTCCGCTCCCCATTCGCGACGCAGCAGCAGCTTCACAGTTGCTCAGAGAATCGCGGCATAATTGGAACGATACTTCCCTTCCCTTTAACGTCCCTGCCAGCGGCTCTGGCTCCTTGTCATTTCAAAGGCAGTGCAGTGACATCTGCACTCTCCATTTCACTGCTGGAGGGTGGCATCTTCCCCTCCATCCTAAGGCAAAGGCATGTGGGGTCAGCGTGTACTACTGCTGTGACCGTGTAGCCTAGTGATCAGAACACAGGAGCAGGGCTCAGGATGCCTGGGTTCTAGTCCTCGCTCTGGCGCGCTCTGTGACTGCACATCACTTGGTCTCTCCACGCTTCAGGTTCCCCCAGCTACGAAGCGGGTGTACCAGACCCTCGCAGGGGGACTGGGAAGCTTAGTTCATTAACACTTCCAGAGCTTTGTGATCCTGGGGGGAAAGCCACCCCGGGAAGCTCAGAGCGATTGAAAAAGAGAGAGGTTCTCCACGCAGGCTGTGTGGTATCAGCCCCTCAGCCGAGCTGTCTCCTTCGTCAAAGCGAGCGCTGGCCGGTTTATGGCGCTGTGCATTCTCTGGGCTTCGAGGGCAAAGGCAGCGACCTGCGGGTGTGAACCGGCAAGAGGCAGCGGCGGGAGGGTCCGTGCTCATTGTTCTGCTCCAGCGACAGCTGCGAGAAAGGCAGGTGGGGATGCTGGGGATGCACCTCTGGCTCCCTGCGCATTCTGGCCAATCTGCCAGACTCCTTCGGCCGGGGGGGCATCTTGGCAGATAACCAGCGAGGTGCCAACCCAGGCCAGCGCCTCTGCTCCCAGCTCATTGGGGGTACCTCTGCAGTCGGGTCCCAGGGAGGCGGAGAGCTCGCTGTGCACATGCAGGGAAGTGGAGCAGGCGGGCACAGGCCGGGAAATGAAGCACGCACACAGGTGAACCCAAACCCAGAACACAGAGACGCTGACACAGGGAAAATCAAAGCTCATACAGAGGCACTACACAGACACACCCAGAAAGATGCATGCCCACCCGAGCACCAAAACCACAGCCGCACGTGTCCACAAACACAGAGAGATAGCCCAGCCCTCTACAGTCTCGCATTGCTCAGTCATAGAATCATAGAATATCAGGGCTGGAAGGGACCTCAGGAGGTATCTAGTCCAACCCCCTGCTCAAAGCAGGACCAATCCCCAACTAAATCATCCCAGCCAGGGCTTTGTCAAGCCAGGCCTTAAAAACCATTAAGAAGGGAGATTCCACCACCTCCCTAGGCAACCCATTCCAGTGCTTCACCCCCTCCTAGTGAAATAGTGTTTTCGAATATCCAACCTAGACCTCCCCCACTGCAACTTGAGACCATTGCTCCTTGTTCTGTCATCTGCCACCACTGAGAACAGCTGAGCACCGTCCTCTTTGGAACCCTCCTTCAGGTAGTTGAAAGCAACTATCAAATCCCCCCTCATTCTTCTCTTCTGCAGACTAAATAACCCCAGTTCCTTCAGCCTCTCCTCATAAGTCATGTGCTCCAGCCCCCTGATCATTTTCAGTCTCAGCCCCACCCCGCACCCCTGCTCTCACCCCCCGCTCGGTGTCATGTCCTGAGGACAGCGAAGCATTTCCAGCTCCTCCCTGGCCTGCCGTACCCAGAGTTGGCGGCGCCCCTCTCCTTCGCAGCAACTGACCCAGTTTGCTGCGTCACAAGCAATTAGCTACACAGCTCCTTCCCCGGAGAGAGCGTGGAGCTAGCGCCAGGCCTTTGCACACCACATGCACCCGCTTGCTAGCATTCCCTACGGACCAGCGAGCAGCCTGAAGTCCCATCACCTTCGCAGGAAGCTCCCAGCTCCTAGTAACCTCTGGTTGCTGCAGCGACTGACTCTAATCAGCGCTATTTTGCTCCCCATTATAAGGCTCCCCAAACCAATGAACTACCCTAATCCAAGCCCACCAATCTGGGGCAGAGTGCGACCGTCTCCGTTTTGTCCCATGAGGTGCCGTGCAGATCGCACTGAAAGTCACGGTCCAGAAGCTTTACAATCCCACCTGCCCGGGCGAATTCCAGGGGGAGGCACGGAGTCTGTGCACAGAAAGACCCAACCGGCAGGACAAGCTGGTGTGTACAGCAACCAGGTCCGGAGGGAGTACTGAAAAATACGGCCCGTGTATGCCATGTTCCCCTCTAGCGGCTAGTCTGCACAGAGGATAACAGCCACCTACTGCTGCCAGCTAATGGAGTTACTTCTTTAAGTTCAGGTAACAGTGGGGTGTGGGCTGGGGATTTAAATGGCTCTGAAATGCAACCTGAGCCTGCATTAAAAGGCAGTTCCCAGCACAACGCAGCAAAGTTTGCACTCTGCAGCGCCCAGGGACTGGTGGTCTCTGACCGGGAGCACTACAGGAATGGGCCCGTGGGGACTAACAGGGGAGCTGGTCAGAGATGACCCAGTGCGGTAGATCTTTAATTAGCAGCTCGGATTCCATTAGCACCTGCCCCGGCCTACCCATTATTCATCTCAAACCGGCCCCCGGCGTGTTTTACAGCCCGCCCCAGGCAAAGGAGATGAAAATGCGTTCCATTTTCCTGGAAAGGCTCATATTTTAGTCATGCCTCCATGAATTTTTCATTGCCACCCTCCTCCTTTTCCCCCTCCCACCTTCGGGAAGATAGGACGGATTTCAATTCGGCGCAATGTGGCCTCGACAGAAATCAAGGAGTGACTGAGGGAGCGTGCCCACCTCGCGGCTCTGGCCGGGGAGCGGACAGGAAAGGAAGCCGAGCCTGCTGCAAAGGCGTCTGCAGTGCTGGTTCCCAGGGGAACACGGGCCCTACCTGTCTTCTACCATTTCCTGTCTACGGGCCAATTAAGGGCAGCGTTTTACAATGGAAATGGCCCTGGAAACAAAGAAATCCTGAGCTGCCAAGGCAGAATTCAGACGCCTGCTGGCTCTGACCCAGATCTAAGCTCACTCAGGGCATCATGGGGGTCACTATGCGGCTGGGTCAGCTCACGCTGCTGCATGTGCCAGCAAGTCCGACCAGGTTCCAGAGCCACTTACAATCTTGGAGCAGAGGGGGGGTTTTGGCAAGAGAGGGGAGCACACACGGGGGTCACGACCAACACCAGCGATTCAGCAGAGGTTTTTAGGCTCCTGCTGACAGCGTTCACAATGTTTTCTTGCAGCGACATGCCGGGGCAAGCGGGATGAGTCCTGGGAGCTGCGGATCAGACTCAGCGCTCGCTTTGGGCCATACGTGCCCCCCAGAGGCATGCTCCCCTGCGAGTCCCTCCCCCTTGATGTTCAGCGTACACTTTTCTTGGGCGCATCCCATCACTCCTAGCGAACCCCCCTAAGCCAAATCACCATCACTTAACTTCCTCTCGCCCACGTTATACACGTTGGGCAAAATTCTGCCCCCGGCAACCCCAGCGTACGTGCTCTGATTGCCACGGGTCCGCACCAGTACCACGGAGCCCACGGCACTTAGCTCCTGTCATCTTTCCCCCTGCTCAGTTCTGCTGCTCATTTCTGAACAGCTTCCAGTTCCTGGCTCCCTCGCTCCCAACATGCCCAGAACTGAAGAGTCACCCCAGGTGCTGTTCCGGTCCGGCTCTGTGCTGCTGCGGACGCAGCTCACTCCCCACTGGGCCTATCTGCTGCTTTGCTCGCCCTGGGTGTATCTGTGGCACGTTCACCCCACTATCTCAGCGTCACACCTTCCCGGGAGACTCCCACCGACTTCCTCGGCCTTCACCTGGCTGCCCCCAGGTGCATTAGCCTGCATTTCTCCTCATGCCAATCTCTGTTCAGTAGTTTCTAAGCTCTCCCACCCCCTTTGGCTTCTTTCTCCGTCCTGGTCTTTGCAGCTCCTCACAAGTCAGTGTCAGCTGCACACGGACATGCGCTTTACTCCCTTTTCCAGATCACTCATGGCAATGGTAAATAAGACCAAACCCAACACTGATCCCTGAGTTATGTGCCAGCAGGCAACTCCCCCAAACAGATACCACTGATATTTAGCATTACACTTTGGCCCAGATCCATGGCTGCATGGGAGCGGTGTTCAGCACAGCTCAGAGAGCTGAGGGGGCAGGGAGAAGGGTAGACTTATGCCATCTTTGCATCTGTCAGTCCTGGGTCCTGGGTCCAACCAGTTACCCAAGTGATCTCTGGCATAAAGCGGAGCAGCCTCAGGGTTGTTCTACTTTGCACCAGCTGCCAGTGGCTCCAAAAGGGCATAGAGACACCTCTTCCATGCCCCCTATTCCTGGGGCTGGTCGTGGAGGTGGGGTAGGAGCTGCTTCAGTAGTTCTATACCACCTGGAGATTTTCACACCCAAGGGATCTCCTCCCCGGTCCAGGAAAGCAGCGCAGCAGGACAAGATCTGCCTCTCCATTTATAGCACTGAAGCCAGTTTTCAATCCACCAACCAGTGTTTCTCCCCAAATCAATTCAAATTAATTCACCAAGGGAGATTGTGAGAGACATGGTATCACGCCCTCTGCCCCACCATGTTGGGTCTGCTACTTGCCCCCTTCACTCGCTCATTGGGCAATTCGCCCCGAGACACGACACGGGTTCATGTGGACCCGGTGCTTAGCGCTCATGCTGCTGTTATCCTTTGGCTAGTTAGTGATTCTTCCTCGTATTTGGGCCGTTCCTTCGCTAGGGACAGACCCACAGCGTGGAAACAACCAGGGTCCCTCTGCTTCCTTCCTCCAGAAGCCATTGCCCATTTGCCTTTCTACGCAGCTGTCTGATCTCCCCCCTCCCGCTCGGAAGTACCGTCAGAGGAGCAGTAAGACCTTGAGCAAATTGCCTCTGAGATGGTGCAGCTGTGATGGATGGAGGCGGAGACAGAGCCATGTCGGCTTCAGGAACTGCACTGAGACCCAGAGCAATGTCAGCAGAACCAAGTAAACCTAGGCCAGCCCTGACAGGTGTTCAACCTGTGCTTAAAAACCTCCCGTGACGGGGATCCCAGCCCCCTCGGGAATCAGTGCCAATGCGTAGCTCTCCTTAGAGCTGGACATTTTTTCCTAATACCTAAAACTCCCTTTTGGCCTCTACGGAGCCAGGCTGTGCTGAGCTGGAGATGGATGCCAGCTGGAGCTGAGCTAATCCCGAAGTCTGCAGAGCAAACAGCTGCGGTGGGGCTAATGCTCCTGGTGTTACGGTCCGGTTCCTAGTTACTCCTCCTGCTGACGCACTTAGATGATCTTGCGGTTAAGACCCCGGGGACCGGGAGGCGTGGGTTCAATTCCTGGCTCTACCACTGACTCTCTGCATCACTACAGCTTTGTGCCTCAGTTTACCCACCGGTGTAATAGACCCAATAATACCTCCTTTGTAGGTTTAGAGCGCAGGCTCTTCATGACAGAGATTCTCCCTTACTGCATGAGTCCAGCACAATGGGGCCCTGATCTCAGTTAGGCCCTCTAGGCGTGTCCCTCCCGACTGACCCCAGCCGGCAGAATACCAACCAGCAGGTCGGGGAAGGGGCCGCTTAACTCTGTTCATATGGCCCTAGCCTTAGAGCCACCAAACCTAGAGTCAGAAAACCAAGTCCCTGGAGCCCTGCTCAGGCAGTGACTGAGGGCTCGCAAGCTGTAGCAGCCAGCTTAGCTTCTGGTCCTCCCCTACTCAACTGCCTGTTCCTGTTTACAGAGCCCAGCCCCTCCTTGACTGCCCCAGGTGCCTCTGGCTGTGTGCACCAGGCTGTCCCCAAAAGGGGCAGTACACCCCGTACTGTAGCACCAATGATAACGTCTGCACTGACCACACAGGGCTGACTGATCTGTCCCAGCATGCACTGGGCCGAGCGTAAAACCGGGGATGGGTTTGCAGGGGTTGTAGGCGGCGGTGGGTCTGGCGGTCTCTTCCTGGCTGTTCCACAGTCCCGGCCAGGAACCTGGAGGGGATATTGCTGAGTTAGGAGGGGGCCACGCTCTGACGCCCGAAGGCAGCCAGCCTCATTCGTAGGCACCGTGCACTGCAGGAACCGTGCACTGGAGTCATGCAGACCTCACAGGCAAAGCCGAGCACAAACCCAGCTCCCGATTTATTGCACAGTCAAGACAGTCCTCACCACATGATCACGGCCTCCGGCAGATAACAGAGGTCTGGCAGGGCGTAATGACCCCCGCAATAAAGCTTTTCCCATAAATCTCCCCTACTGAAAGGTGCCACCTTCCAGTTATTAATCTAACCCTGGCCTAGGAGGCCCCACCAAGCTACTACATTACATTAATGGACTGGGAATGGCACCATCTCTCTCTTCTCTGCTTTATGTGATCATAAATCTCCAATGCTTTCTCCACGCAGCAGAAGCTAATGAGTCGGATCGGAGGAGCCAAGGGGCCAACCTTTCTTCAGCACTAACCGTTCAGCGGAGGGTCGTGGAGGGATAGAAATAGCCAGGCCCTGCTGAAAAATAAAGGATGCCTACGACTCCTGAGAGCTCAGCAGCCTGGGGATCAAAGGGTTAAAACCACAGGCCGGGTGAAAGGAAGGGCCCATCGATCCAATAGAGCACTGGCAGGCAACGCTTAGCAAACAGTTCACGACCTGCTCCCAGCATTCCTGCTACAAGCTGGCACACACACAAACCCTCCCCTATGCTCAAGCTGGGAGGGGAAGGTGTAGATTTCAGGATCTCCCACTCCAGAGATGCTGGCGCCTGGTGCTCGAGCTGTCTTAGCGCTCGTGGCCTGGGTGGGCCTCCACTCACCAGAGGGCAATATAGTGCTATGCTTGAGCAGGTCGGATATTCCAGCCAGTAGAGAAAACGCTGGTAGTTCAATTCCCTTCTCTGCCACAGACATCATGTGTGACCGTGGGCATGTCACTTAGCCGTTCCGTGCCTCAGTTCCCCATCTGTGCAATGGCGATAACAGCCCTGCCCTGCCCCCCGGGGTGTGTGAGGATAAAGATTGTGAGGTGCTCAGATGCTCTGGTGATGGAGGCCAGGTAAGTACCAAAGACAGGTCCCCCTGGCGGACCCTGTTCAGTGAGAGATCGAGTGCTTGCAGCTCTCTCGGGGCCCGGTTCTGCAAGGCGCTGAGCACTCGCAGCTCTTGCTGACTTCCCTGCGAGCGCAGGGTGCTCAGTGGGCCGCAGGGTCCCGTTATATGGCACACTCCCTCTGGTGGAGAGTCCAACCCAATTTACGGCTCAAAGTGATCCAGGGGGTGGGAAGGTCGGAAGGATCCATGGAAGATTCACCCACCTCTGAGGACCAGGTTAGAGGGGAGGGTCACAAGGGTCTGGCTCTGCTGTTCTGTGAGTGCTTTGCAGGTGAGTCGGTACGTTCTCCACTCACAAAGGGCAAAGTGGGCAGTGTAATGTAATCAAGTCAAACCCCATTCACAGCAGATTTGCTCCAGCCACTGCCAAGCAAGAACGGCCAGGACAGATCACCGGTCGGCTCCATCATGCTGAGACGCTGTGGCACTTGGCCAGGGACGGCGCTCAAAAAGTCAAGTAGCAATGAGCGGGCCCAGCGTGAAAAGCTGCAGCGAGGAGTTAGGGGAATGAGAATGGACAGGGCTGCAGGGCAGAGTTGAATGGAGCCGCATGCCCCGACCATCCACAACACCATCTGCCAGCCACGGGATGTTTACTCCACTTGACAGAAACTGTGCGTCTTCCTCAACCTCTGTTCACTTGCCTCCAGATCCTCCTTCCCCATGACATCCAGCCTCAGACGTGTGCACTCAGGAGCGGATTACAAACCCTGCCTTGTTGTGCTCAAAGAGCTCAATCTAGTTAGCTTAACAAAGAGAAGGGGGGACTCGATTACAGGCTAAGCATCTACACGGGGCACAAATATTTAATAAGGGGCTCGTCAGTCTAGCAGAGACAGATCGAACACGGTCCAATGGCTGGAAGTGGAAGCAAGACTGGAAATAAAGTGCAAATTTTTAATGGCGAGAGTAATTAGCCGCTGGAACAATTTACCAGAGGTCGTGGTGGATTCTCCATCACTGAGAATTTTTAAATCAAGACTGGCTGGTTTTCTAGAAGCTCTGCTCCAGGAGTTATTTGGGGACAGGTCTCCAGCCGGTGCTATGCAGGGGGTCCGACTGGATGATCACAACGGTCCCTTCTGGCCTTGAAATCGATGAATCTATGACCTCTACCTATCATCTCTCGTCTGTTTCCTGCTCAACCATCTGATTTCCATTGTCCCCCCCCTTCTGGAGCTTTCCTGGCACACAGATCTGTGCAGTGCCTAGCACAATGGGGCCCTGGTTTCTAGCGGTGATGCTGAGAGGAGAGGAAGAATTGAGAATACAGCACCAGATCCTCAGCTGGTGAAAAGCATCATAGTCAATTGACTTTAATAGAGCTACAATGATTGACACTAGCTGAGGATCCAGCCCTCGGTTTTCTCTGTCTCTCTCACTCCCCTGCTATAGCTCCCACTAACATACGAATCCACAGAGCTCCCACCACCACATGCCATCAGCAGAGAATGCACCTGGCATCTCCATCACTGAAAAGCACAGCTGCCCATCACTTGAGCAACCCCTATACGCTGCGCAAACAGCCACTAGAGGGGGACATTCCACACCAAACCAGCCTGTTACACAAATGTCAACTGTTTAGCCAAATGGCGCATCGGGCACCATGGGGGGTGGTACAGGAGTGCCGGGAAGAGACTGAACTTTCCCTCCAAGCCCCAGTCACCTGACACTGGAAAGGGTTACAAAGCATTGTACTCCGGTCACACAGCAGAGGTCAGCATCTCTAGACACCGAGAGCTGCCATCACACAGTGGAGTGGTTAAATATGGGGAGAAGATTCCGGATGCCTGGTTTCAGTTCCCAATTCTGCCTCACACATTCTGTACGATCGTGGGCAAGTCAATTAGATTCTCTGTGCCTCATATGTAAATGGTGCTCCTGATAGTTACCCACTTCATGGCGGGGTGGGAGGGATGGGAAGGGTATTGATATTTGGACGCTGCTTTGAGGTCCTCAGACGAAAGATGCTGGATGGAGAAAACATTCTCATGACGGTATCCAACCCAGTTTTAATTGGCAGTAAAATGATCGCCTAGCGCTGGTCTGAGACATTTCGACAGGACCGTATTCCATCAGAATAGGCAGTTCCGTTGGAATCGAAACACTTTGTGAAATAGGGTCAGTCTTGCTAGAATTTCATTCTGGAAGAAAACCAGAAAAACGTTCCAACAATGTCAAAACGCCCCATTTACAGCACGGCTGAGAGGGATCTGGGAGTTACAGTGGATCACCTCTCAGATATGAGTCAACAAGGTGATGCTGTTGCAAAAAAATGCCAATATCATCCTGGGTTGTGTTAACAGGAGTGTGGTATGTAAGACTCAGGAGGTAACTGTCCTGCTTTACTCAGCATTGGTGAGGCCTCAGCTGGAGTTTTGTGTCCAGTTCCGGTGTTGTGGAAAATCGACCACACGCTTGATTTTGGATCAGATCAGCCTGAGGCACCTTTATTGATTACAAGCAGGGGGGTAACAGCTCCCCGATTCAAGGAACACGCAAGCCTTTTAAAGCTTAAAACCACAGACAAATTACACATACTTCTGTATTAATTACCTTATTTGGAATACATTGCAAAATTTAATACAGGTCAAAAGCGAAAAGAAACAATCATCTCCCTTATTTGGCTTTTCCTGTTATTGTTATTCCCAATTTAGTTCTTTTGCGGTTTGACTTTTCTAACGCTTCCATTGTGGTTATATTTAACAAGCTTGGCTATGGCTAATTGTGTTTGGGGACTTTCCACCTCGCCTCCTCATGCCCCCTATACACAGAAAGCCATTGTTCTGTTTTGGGGACTTTCCACTTTTCCTCCTCATGCCCCTTGCACGCAAAAGCAAGCTCAGCTAATACTTCAGGCCTACCAACTTGACCAAAGATCTAAAGGCCCTCTGTAAATTTTCCTCTACACCAGGTACCACACTTAAGGAAAGATGTTGACAAATTGGAGCGAGTCCGGAGGAGAGCAACGAAAAGGATAAAACGTTGAGAAAACCTGAGCTGTGAGGAAAGGTGAAAAAGACTGAGGGGGACCTGAGAACAGTTTTCAGATCTGTTCAGGTTTGTTATCAACAGGACTGATCTACTGTTCTGCATTTCTGCTAAAGGTAGGGCAAGAAGTCATGGGCTTAAGCGATGGCATGGAATATTTAGGTTAGATGTTAGGAAAAACTTTCTAACTCTCAGGGCAGTTAAGCTCTGGAACAGGCGTCCGAGGGAGGTTGTGGAATCCCGTCACTGGAGGTGTTAAGACCAGGTTGGACAAACCCCTGTCAGGGCTGGTCTAGGTGTACTTGGCCCTGCCTCAGCGCAGGGGGCTGGACTCGACGACATGTCAAGCCCGACAGTTCTCAGATTCTGTGTCAATGGAGTCATGCCGGCGCAGCAGGGCCGGGGCTGGCCAAGGGCAGCTTTGCAGGATTGGATAAGAACGGGCGCAGTGAGAGCCTGCTGCTGCCGAACGGGCCTTGCGAATCAAAGCGCTGCCCTTAATATTCCCCCTTATTCTATTATCTCCCTTTCTTCGGCTTGCTGCACAGGCTGAGCTGAGCTGGCCCCAGGAGCAGTGGGAAGCGAGATGGTTAGCCAGGGCTGCTGAAAGGCTCAAAAAGATCCCCAAGGCCTGTGAGACAGTCTGACAGGAGCTCAGGCGTCAGCCACCGCTCCTGACAATGGCGGGAATGGGAGCTCAGAGGATATTAATCCGCCTGTGCTCTGTCCTGCCTGTCACCCTGCATCTTGGATATCAGCTATAACTGTGCAATTAAAGTAGTCACTAATTAGGCATGGGAGGTAGTAAAGGCCCCGGGTTGAGAGCCAGGAGATCACAGGATACTTCCCTATGTCCAGGAATCTGATTTGGCGGAAAAGAAGGGTGGTGCTTCTCCCAACTCCACCCAATTGTGCTGCCAAAATGAAAGACTGTGCAGATCTGCCTATTACGACAGTCTCTCTCAGGCATGCTTTGATCAGCAGCTAAAGGATTAACAATAATGACATAGGAGTTATCCTTCGGCACTACCAGAACCAACAACCCATTGCAACGAGCAGGACCAGTTCCCACCTCTCATTTCAGGCTCTCGGCAGACTCAGGCAGACATCGGCTTCGCATTCGAAGGCTCTCTTTGCCGCCACAACGCCCCGAGAAACATTCTGAAATGAAAGCTGAGATTCTGGAGCAACAGATGCAGCCAAGAGAGAAAAAGCACAGCCCAGCCAGGCTGCTTAGCTGGAGTCCTGCCTGCCGGAGAGGGATCGAGAGGCTAAACTCCCGCACCTAGGCACAGCGCTTTGAGATCCTGCGACACAATGACTCTACAGGCGCAAAGGAAGAGTAACAGGACACCAGGCAGGCCCTGCAGGGGGCGTGTAGATGTCTTCAGAGTTTAGAATTCTCTCTAACCTGCAGCTCAGGAAGGTTGGATCACTGAGATCACCCCCCACCCCACACACACACACCAGGCCCAACAACTGAAATGAGACCAAAGTATTACAGGCTTCAGGAGACTAAACCACAGTGTGCCCCAGTGCCTGAGGCCCCTGCAATCCAGCCCATCAAGCGAAATGTACTGTTTTGGGGGCCTCCCATGAACTCAGGGCTCCAGCTGACAATTTCTCCCCCCCCTCTTGTCAGCCCTGCCTGGGCTAGCAGAGATTTGGTTAAGTGAGATGCCCAGAAGGGGGCTCCGATTTCTCCCATCAAGCCAGATAAGGTGTTTACAATGAGATAATGAGTCAGCTTCAGACAGGCCCAAATCTGCCTGGTAAACACTCCCCAAGCAGCCCGGGGGAGGAGAGGGCATGTGAAATCAGAGCTTAAATTAAGGCTGCACCAATAAATAGTGTATTAATATTCATCACGATTAATAGACCCAGCCACAGCCTTGAATAACTCATTGCATGGCGTGTGGTCCGAAGCGTTAGCCGCACCGGCCGAGCGCAGGATGCTGGAGTGCGATCAGAAAGCCACGCCGGCCTTCAGCACCGCTGTAGGCCTGAGCCCTGTTCTCGGCTCGTGCTGCCATTCCTGGGACCTTCCCTAATTCAGCTCTGCAGGGCACCCAGCGCCGACTGCTGCGGAACGGCACAGAGCCCATCAAAGCCACCAGGGAACGGTCCGTAGGGAACCATGTTGCGTTAGCTGGGACTGGATGGGCCAGTAGAATTGTGCATCTCTGGGGGCTCCGATCCTCCACACAGGTTGCACATCACTCCCTCCCCCGCCCATTCTGTGCCGCATGGAGCGGATAGGTTACATTCCTCTTCTCCCAGACCAGATCCCTGTTCTTGCTCAGGGACTCAGCGGGGCAGGGCTGCCTGGTGGAGAGGACTCCACCGTAGGAGTCAATAGACTTGGGGTCTATCCGTCTCAAGGCCCAAATTGCTTTGAAATAGCTGGCCGGGACAAACGTCTGCCCAGAAGGAGCCGTCGCAGAGCAAGGGGTAAGGAAATGACGGACAGGAGGACGGCCGGGTTGGTTTGCTCTGCTGTTTCTCTTTCCCCCAAAGAACCATCCCGAAATATCGTTCCCCGCTAAGCTAGAGGAGAGGCAGAAATACAGAACGCTCCTAATCCACAGGTCGTGGGGACCGTCGGCAAAGTCCAATTTAGATTTCTACGCTGGACTGCTGATAAACGAGTCTGCTCCAGACGGAGTCATGCCACCCTGTAAATTGTGGTCGAGCAGCTCAGCATCCCCCATATTCACGTCCGTCTGCCTTTGCAGGGAGCTGTAATGGAAAGCTGTGTCAATAGCCCGGAATGCTTTGTTGATTTAGCACTGGCGTAGCTTGTTGGGGTTCTTTCCCCGCCCCCCTGTTCTCAAATGAATCAGAGACCTCCTCGGAGCCTTTTGTTTAGTGTTCTAGAGAACATTACCCCGGCTTAAAAAACTCTGCAAACAAACGGAGTCTTAATTTAGAAATGCACTAAGTCAAGGCGCAGGAGACGGGCTTGCTGGTTAAAGCACAGAACAAGGACTCCTGAGAATTGAGTTCGGCCACAGCCGGAACCGGGGCAATTCTCTTAACTTCTGTGTCTCATTTTCCCTGCCTTCCCCACCCGCTTCTTCAATCACAAATGATGACGCTTACTGCCAGGATTGCTGGGGGACACTCCCTGGCCTGGGCTACGCAGGAGGCCAGACTGAATGATCCTGATGAGACCAGGATCTGGCCTTAAAAAAAAAAATCTATGAATCTAAAAACCTGTGACCCCAGCTGTCACATGGGGATCGTGCTTCCTGCCTCTGGCTGGTCTGTTTAGATTGTAAGTTCTCTGGGGCAGGGACCGCCTCGCACCATGTATATGTGCAGCACTGTGAGGCCCTGATCCTGGCTGGGACCGAGCCGTGTTACCATTAGTACACAAGGTTTGGAAAAGGACAAGGCAGGTGAGACAAAGCAGCCCCAGGAAGGAAGGAGGCCGGGGTAACGATAGCAGAACATGTGTTAGCTCGGACGAGCCCCGTGCGCCATTCACAGGCTGTGACAGTGGTGCCCATGGGAGCCAGCTGAGGTCACTCAATCAGGGTGAACTGCAAACAAAACGGGGCAGACAAACCCCAAACGCTGGTGGATATTCCAATACTTAGATTTGCCAACCAGCCCAAAACAGCTTCTATAGTACCTCACTAGTTACTCAGAAGTCCAAACAACGCAGTTCCCCTAAAGTACCCAGCCTCAGCCTCCGCCCAGACACACCTGTCAGATATGATGATGATTACTGAAAATCTTATCTCATCACATAAAAGAAAAGGTTCTTCCAATCCCAAAGGATCAGCCACACACCCAGGTCCAATTATAACTTAGATCTTAACCCAAATACACGCTTGTAGCCAATTCTTATTAACTAAGCTAAAATTTATTAAAAAAGAAGAGAGAGAGAGTGTTGGTTAAAAGATCAATATACAGACAAACTTGAATTCAATTCTTGAGGTTCAGATACATAGCAGAGGTGAGCTTGTAGTTGCCAAAAGTCCTTTTAGAAATAGTCCACAGGTTATAGTCCAACGTCCACATTCAGGGTGACTCCAGTCAGTGACTGGGGATCTCAATCCTTGTGGCTTAAGGTTTCCCCCTCTTGAAACCCAAAGCAGATCTGAGATGAAGCAGGATCATGTCCCAGGGTTCTTATACATTTCCAGCAGCCTTTCGGCCTGAGAAAACAACAGGCTCAACTTTCCTTCTTCTAAACATCCTGGCAATTAGCACAGGGTAATTTATCCATTAAACAGTTCAGATACAGGTTACCACAACCTTCAAAGAGACATAGAGACAATAATACTATTTCTCTCAAGTATCATCATAAATATTAATATTCCTTCTTTGATCTTTGAATTAAAGCTGTAGCAATAGACAAGACTTGTTTGCTTACATCACAAACCCTGAGCAAACATCTCCCCTTCTACCTCTAACAATACAGACTTACAGTTCAAAGCTTTATTCATTTACCTATCTTCCTAACCAGTCTAGTTCGGCCATAGGTCAGGTTAGTCTGTGAGTTAATTAACTCTTTCTGGCCCTGTCATCTTTCAATGAGCTACTATATTACACTCATAACGTCACACAGGCGTAGTGAGCCGATCGGCAGCGGGAACGGCAGCAAATCGCAATGCAGCACCAGCCTAGCCCATGTAAAGAGGCTGAATGCTGCTAGGCTGTACCCTACAGTTCGCAGAACTCCATTGGGACAGTACCCATATCTCCTGCTCCAACAGCATAGCCCCCCCCCACACTTGAGGGAAAGGAGAATCTCTATTAGCTGTATAGGGCCTATGACACTTTTCTCCACCCAAACAGGCTTTTCTATTACACTGCCCACCACAGCTGCCAAGCACCTCATAGCCGTTAAATAATTTTTTCCTCACTCCCCTTTGAGGTAAGGGGCTACTATTATTTTTATTTCACAGACAAGGAAAGTGAGGCACAGAGGGATCAGGTCACAACAGAGCAGGGAGAACAGAGCACACGGCCCTTCTTCTTCCCAGCTGAGATAGTCCAACCCATCCAGGGAAGGCGGAGAGGCACAAATGCTGCAATATCCTAGATCCAGAAGCCGCTAAGATAGTTGTCCATGGGAGCTTTGGGAAGACTCTAACGGCAGCCCTTCTTCTGTGGCTAAGAGGGGGCAAAATGTCCAGCACACACTGCGGGCCGGGATGACTGAAGAGATTTATTATTACTACTAACAATAATTATCTGCATTACCGTCATGCGTAGGAGCCTTAGTCATGAACCAGGCCCCTGTTGTGTGAGGTGCTGTACGGACACAGAACACAGAGACAGCCCCGGCCCCTCATTGTACAGATGGGGAACTCAGGCACTGGGTAGGTTAAGTGACTTGCCCCAGGTCACACAAGATATCTGTGGCGGAGCTAGGAATTGAACTCAGGCATCCTGAGTCTTGGTCCCTAGCCACTAGATCATCCTCCTTACCCTGTCACTTCCTTCCCCTCTTGATTTATATGGTCTGTCATTTTCCTTTTCAGGTAAGAAAAACAATTCTCCTACCACGAGGGGATGGAAGACCCTCAGCAAAGCCCTAGTTTAAGGAGTGAACACAGGGGTAACTTGGAGAACAGGGTACTCCTGCAAAGAGCTCGGCAGGACAGCTCCCCCCAGAGGTTCTGGGCCAGGCTCGGGGGCGATGTGAACGGTGGTGGTGGGAGGCCATACAACACCCATAAAGAGATCAGAAAGTAGCTGTGCGACTTGCACCGATCGGGGTATCAGTGGGGTACACCCCAATTGTATCTGGCATGCAGAGGGGATGGGAGGGGGTTGCCACAGGGAAAGCAGCTAACAGGTAAAAATAAAGCAGCCCCAACTCCTACTTGGTCTGCAGCCCTGTCCATACTGCGGGGGGAGAAGTCTCCCTTCCAATCCAGTCCGTGTGCGCCTCCATAAATTGGTGCAGCTGGCAGTGATCAGGACATGGACGGTCGTGCCTTGTGGCTGGAGCAGGAGTTAGGCAGCCTAGTGGTCAGAGCAGGAATTGGCGCCCAGGGTCACAACCCGCTTACCTGGATTGAGGCAAGGTGGAGGCCAAGGCAGGGGCAGGGCTGGGGCTTGGCACAGCTACTACCGGAGAGGGAGCTAGAGTATATTCTGGCTCACGCATCATCACAGATTGACGTACACCAGGGAATCCAGCACGGTATTCAGAGCAGCAGAGGGTCACCATGACCCACTAGACCCTCCTCAAAAGGCTTAGGTAGGGAAGAGACTCAATATCCCAGATAGCCCCCTCATAGCATAGCGGGGCATTGCCACACATTTGCCTCAGTTTCCCCTTGGTCTTCTGTGACTCTGTTTTAGTGTGTGTGCCTCAGTTTCCCCTATGTGTTGCATGATTAACCAGGAGGTGAGACAAAGGTATTGATCTACAACTGATGGCCGGGGGGAGCCCACCCTCTGCAAGAAGCCAGCTGGCTGCGACAAGTTGGAGAACAAAGAGTCGAGGCGGAGGCCAGGTGACCCTGTTTGTCCGGGAGGAGGAACAAAGGATGGAGGAGGAGCACATGGGCATGACTGAGTGTCGGCTGCTGGAAGCACATCTCGCTGTCCTGTTCTGGGGTCGGGGGGAGAGCCAGGACTTTGGGCTCTGGGGTTGACCAAGGTGAACTTTGCTGTACTTTCTTGTTTTCTGAGCTAACAAAGAACGTGCCTACGCTGTGCTCCAGACAACCAATGAACCCTGCTGTTTTACACCGCTGGCTGAGTCACTGCTGGCAGCGGAAGCTGGGGGTGCATGACTCCCCTTGGGGGGGGTAAAGCCTCCCCCGGGCTCCGATTCAGGCAGCCCCACTACGGGGGGCTCACGGTGTGGAACAGGGGTGCTGAAGGCTCTGAGGTCGGTCCCAGGAGGCGCTGAAGCCAAGGAGACGTACCCTAGTGAGGGTGTGAGCTGAGGGGGTCCCGCTGAAGGGGATCCTGCCTGGGTTTGATTCAGAGTTGCTCCAGAGCACCGAGCCTGTGCCCCGGTGACACCCTCCAGCCCAGCCCCTCACAAGAGCCCAGCAGGATATCTCAGTGCAAAGTGAACAAAATGCAGCGTCTCTGCCCCCGTCTCCAGCCGGGCCCAGCCTCTCCCTCCCGAGGGACCTGTCGTCTCTCCTCTCAGACACTCTTCTGCCCACCCTGCGGGCTCAGCTTTCACCCTTCCTGGGCCACTTCCCACCTCTCCCCTCAGCCCCTCCTGGGGCTGCTCCCTTCGCTTTCCTGGGCAGCCCCTGCCAGGCCTTCCTGCCTGGCATCTCCCACTCGCCGCTCCCTGCCTTGTGCTGTCCTCAGAGCCACCCAGCCCGTCTCCAGCCAGCCCACCCTTCTGCCCGACTTTCCTCCTTTTAAACCCCACCCCCTCCACGGGTATGGTGGGGCGGGGCTAACCGAACACCGCTGATTGGCCCCAGGCCTATTCCTGGCCTTTAAAGGGGCAGGCCGTGCTGTTCCGAGGGCCTTGTGCCAGCTCTCAGCACAGGACAGTGAAATAGACTGAGTTGGCACAAAGCCCATACCCCACTCAAGCCGTTGTGGTGCATTTAAATGGGACTTAATGGGGGCAGCCCTCTGCCCGGGGTGAATTTCACCCTCTGAAGAAGAGCCTTCAAGTTTCAAGGTATCAGCTGCCAGTCAGGTGGTTTCTGACCCCTGCTGAATTGCCTGTGGTACGGTTAATCTCCATTTCTGCTGATGTCACGGGAAGTCGGCACCAAAAGTCTATTGTGAGGAGGGGGAGATCCCAGACTGACAATAACTGAACTAGCCAGGAGCAAAGCTGCATAGCAAGGCTGCAGCCATACAGCGAAAGAGGCTCCTTGACTTTGTTTAAGGAGGTTTAGATCAGTCCAATGGTGATTTCCTTAAGGGGTCCATGCGGGTTAAAGAAAAGGCACCCGCTGCATGAAGTAGCCTGAGGACGGGCTTGAAAACATGATCCTGAGCAAAGTGTAAAAGGGATCCCATGATGACAGGTCCTTATCGTGTGTCTGGTTCAGAGAGGCCACACCGAGAACCCAAGTGAAGGCAGACCCAGAAAGGACGACCTGAATAAAGTGCAGGTTATTTTTCAATCAATAATCGAGTCACCATTTTGCCTTGATGGCATTACTGGTTCAATAAATCTAGAGGTTTAGATGTCGGTTCTCTGGCCTGAACACATGACCTGAGATTTCACATCTGGACGCTGCAGCTAGAGCAGGGCCTGATTTCCCTCCCACTCACACCAGGATTGACTTTGCAGTGGAGTTAACGGGGACCAGACGAGTGTAAATGTAGGGGAATCCAGATGTTGGCTTATTGAAACACTGATTCTTGGAGTCCCCCCCCCCCACACAGTGATGGGGCTGTCGCCAGACTCCAGGCCAAACTCCGAGGGGCTGCGTGGGGGGTAGGTGCGTGAGTGTGGGGGAAGGGACCTGACCCTGGCCTTAGTCACTCCAACAAGCGCCAAACAAGCAGGAGAGCAGAATCGGGTCCGTTTAGCTCCCCCGACCCCCCTTACCGCCGCATAACTTTCATCACCTCTGAATGGTGTGTGTGTGTGGGAAATTAGTGGGCCTGACTCTGACCTCACACCGGTGGGATTGCCCTGATTACAGTGGGTTTACTCCTGATTTACACCAGTGTAGGGGACAACAGAATCGGGCCCAACGTAGCTAGTGAACACCAAAGCATTGCGTGATCAAGTGTGACAGGGCGCCGCTCTCCTACCGCTCTGGCGCCTCCTACTGGCCCATCAGGGGATTAGCTCACCACATGGCCTGACACCCCTTCCAGCGGTAGTCCCACTCACTCGCTCCATGGCCTCTCTCACGCTCCCGGCGCTGCCGCGCTTTGCTCCTCTGGCCAAGTCACACCGATGTTCCCCTGCTTCCGGGGTGTTATCAAAGTCCCCTTCCAAACAGTCCCCAGCAACCGCCAACTAGGCTGTAGGGGAACCCAGGCCAGCCCCCTACACTGACTTCCAATCCAGGGACCCGTGACCCAGCAGCTCTGGTCTTTATTCACACAGCCCTCACTGCCTATGACAGGCTGCTGCTCTCCCTGCTGGTAGCTGCTCTCCCTTCCTCACTGCAGAGCAGCAGAGGGTCACCATGACCTCCTCCCCTGGTGCCAGCTGCCCGGCTTTAGAGAAGCCCGGCCTATTCTTGCCCAGGTGAGCTTCATCCCCATCTAAGCCTCATTGGGTCCTAGCCCCCTCCAGGTGCAGCCCAGGGCCAGTTGGCCTCTCTTGCCTCCAGGGCTCAGGTGGGGTAAGTGCCCCATCACATCTCTGCTACTGGCTGGCCAGGAGAGTAGGGCAGGGTAGCGCCTTCTGATCTGTGTGGATAGCAGGTGCTACTGGAAACAAACTCAGGCACCCTGGTGCCTGGCTGGGACTCCCAAGTGTGATGATAGCAACAGGGCATGGCTATTTAGTATTGGCATTGTGGTGGCATCGAGGGACCCCAGCTAGGGATCAGGGCCCCAGTGTGCTGGGCACCATGCAATAAAGAGATGCTGCCCCCTTCCACAAAGAGCTCCCCGTCTAGACATATAAACAGTAACCACCATCTGGGTTCTTTATCTGTAGGTCTCTTGTTCCTTACCTACCGGAGACACCTTTAGGGTGGTAACAAGGGCCCTATCCCTCTTAAGTGAATGAGAATCATAGAGTTGGTGCCTTGTAGGATTGGGCCTCAAAATGCTTATACCTGGCAAGCCCTGGCTTTCTGGATCTCATGACCCCAGCCCTGCACAAAAGGTGCTTCTACACCTAACAGACCGTCTTGTCTCTGTGTTGCATCCCGTGCCAAGATTCCTTGGGATCAGTCCCCTTAGCAGTGGTGAAGCAAGGCTGAAGGACATACAGGCTGCCCTGTCACTCGGGTAGCAGCCCTGCATTTTTTCATCGGGAGAGTGGCTATTGAAGTGAATGTGATATTGGGACTTATGGTCTCTCCCTGAACTTGCCAGGCCTCGATAAATGCTCTCTGTTAACCAACTGCTATTTAATACACATTCGACAGCTGTCCCCATTACAGCCAGGCAAAATCCTCCTTTGAGGCACTTCGTTTAAAGCAGGCTCAGAACTCAGCCGCTTCCACTGCTGCTTGGTCCTGCAGAAGACAAGGATGCCCTAGACCCACAAGGATAGTGCTTAGGAACAGAGCAACTGCCAGACTGGATCAGACCCCATGATCTGTCCAGTCCAACATGTTGTCTCTGACAGTGACCAGCACCAGGTGCTTCAGAGAAAGGTGCAGGAAACTCCCCAAATGGCCAGTTGGGTCGTTTTCATTATCCATATAAATATCATTTTTAAAAGACATAGTAATCTCTTGACCGATACCTTGTGGCAATGAGTTCCACAGGTTAATTCCATAGCAGAATGTTCAGATCACTTTACAGACGTGGTAAGGCTCACAACATTGCTTTGAGCTCCCTTCCACATTCCTGACCAGGTCTTCAGAGAAAGCTAAAGGAGAACCCACCCCAGATTTTATACCGAGCATAATGCATTCTAACAGGGTTTCATAGGTTGGACAGTGGTGTCTGTATATCCATACGGTGTGCAGACAGAATCAATAGTGCTCCCAGCTACATATCTCACTATCAGCTCTCAGTGGCTTTGATCTAAGGAACTCCCAGCCACTTGGCTCACAACAAGAAAGCAGTGTCCTCATTTTACAGATGAGGACACTGAGGCACAGAGCAGCTGCGGCACAGAGCAGCTGTTACTTAGGTGCTGCCTATTGAAAAGTCAAGCTGCATTCGATTGGATTTGCTTAACATTGCCTTAGATGCCACATAGGTCTTATCAGCAGCTCCCAATATTCCTCTTCTGAACTGCTCGGGTGCCAAAGGCAGAGTAGAACACGAGTTGCGACAACATATCAGACTACACGCTGGACTAATTAACCCTTTGATTACTGGGCTAAAATATAACTGTGCAAAGTTCGCAAATCTAACTTTGGCCAAGGCTGTTGGTGGCAGTGCTAGGATTACACCAAAGGAGGCTCAACTATTAGTATTTGCTCTAACCACCAGGACACACTCTCTCCCATTTAAAGACACAACTGTGGCTAAACAGCTACTTCAGAGGGAAATATTTGCCCACACGTGCTGGAAAGCTGCAAAAATGCCCAGTGCATGAGCAACCCCTTCGAACACAGACCCAGAGTCAGTGACATTGGCACAGGGATGTTCCTATTACACCTACTGTGCTAGCGAGGCCTTTGTGCACAATCATTATGTGAATTACAATAGCAGGTAGAGGCCCCCAGTGAGATCAGGGCTGTATTGTTCCAGGTGCTGTACTACACAAAGACACAGTCCCCGCCCCAAAGAGCCTGCAATCTAAATGGACACAGTCCCATGAGGCCAGGCAGGCTCTTATCCCCCTTGTACGGCTGGGGACATCCACACTTCAAGCTGCAGACGTATTCCTTACTTCCCAGTGCTTTCACCTGGCGCCTGGTTAGACTAGTGTTGTCCATCAACACACTGGAGTTTGGAGGCTCTCTGCTTCGCTAGGAGCAGACGCACAGTGCTCGCTCAGCACTGGAGCTGGGGCACGTGTGGACAGAGGAAAGGCAGCTGGCTGGCATGCTCCCTCCTTGTAAGCAGCGGTCGAAGGAAAGCTGTCCGCTGTCACATCTACATATGGTGGTACAGGCATGGCTGTTCAGAGCGGGTGGAGCCGTTCCGCCCGCCATAGCCATGCCTCCTCGTTTACAGGGCTGGCTGCACAGTCCTGCAGCTCGTTAAAACGGTGTGGGTTCAGCCGCCGGCAAGAAACTGACACACAGGCCTGGGGAGGAGCAAGTCTCAGCCCAGGACGGAACACATGACAGCTGGGTTCAAAGCACTCTCGGCCGAGGGGATCTGGCTGTGGAACGAACTTCCACAGGAGAATAGACTGAGTCTGACCGTCTTTGGGAAACGCTGCAGACCCTTCCTTTCCACCAAAAGTGACTCACAATACGGACACCCCTTCTATTCCCAACCCCCTCCAAACTCCGTCCCCAACCACCCCGTCCCAAACCCCAACCCAAGCAGAGTTTGAACCTTGAAAAGGGAAAAGCGCCAGAGACTCCATGAAATGCACTAGGGACTCTCCTATTGCTACTGAGTTTTCGTACGAGGCGCCCAGATGCTATGGTGATGGGTGGCCGTTTAAAACCCTGAGACCATTAGATAGCACGGGCTGTCCAACCAGCAGCCGAGGATGATCCATGAGCCACAGATTTTGGGACCATCAGTCCCTGTGGAGCCTTGGCCCCCTGCCCCCTTCCATGTTGCCCATTTCGTCCCCCAGGGGAGAATGTTGCTCATTTCCTGCAACCTGCGCTGTTTGGACTGTCTCACATATGTTTCCCCGTCCTTGGGGGCTTCCATGGACATGTTATGGTGGTCAGAAGACCAGGCATCTTACAACAGCTTAGTATATGGGATCATATCGCCCCCTTGTGGCTGGCCTCAGTGATTATAACAACCTGCTTCTTACATCTAACAGAGCTGTCGCTTAGCTCTGTGCCGGGAACAGTGCTGAAGGTCCTGGGTTTGATCCACACCGGTGCCTGGCACCACGCCCCTCTGCATGAGGCCGTGGGTCATTGCTTTTTAAAAGAAGAAAATTAATGGAAAAAATAGGGAGAAGACTGCCCTGGGGGGTCGGTTCATCTAGACATGGGTCATTCTCTGGATCCATTGTTCTCCCTTCCTCTCTGGCACGCATGGCCCAGAACTGTGGTGGAAAGCCTCATGCCTCAGCTGAAGTCAGACTGCGGTGTTTTAATTAAAGAACAATGGCCGCAGTAAGTCAGCGCCGTCCTGCACCATCCAAACCACAGAGTCCCCAGCTGGGAGCAGCTTCCCCAGTGACGCACGGGCTTCCTGAAACGGGATCATTTATATGCATGTGTAAACAACATGCAAAACCCCTTTGCAAAGCAGCTGTTTGTCTGAGGGTGGCTGGGTTTTATTTTTTTACTTACATCAAAACTGCTCACAAGTCTGTAACAGTTTAATGATTGTTCGGCATGTGGGGGTGGCCAGAGTCTCCTCTCACTTAGGCTTGTCTACACGCAAGAGTGCACTGGCTTAACTGAACTGGTGCAAAACCCAGTGTGCACTCTCTTTTGGGGTGAAGAGTGGCTTACTTTGGTTTAGCTTAAGTAATTGACTCAGATCACAGGCGGTGACTCCATGGGTGCTCCGGGACTCAAGCACCATGGAAAAAAAAAAGTGGGTGCTCAGCACCCACCAGCCACAGCTGTTCAGCATGGGGTCACTAATCAGCTATTCGGGGCGGGGCCTCCGATCAGCAGTTTGGCGGCTGGCAGGAGGCGCTTGGGGAGGGCTGAGAGCAGTGAGCGGGCTGGCAGCCTCAGGGGAGGGGGTGGAGCAGAGGTGGAGCAGGAGCAGAGCCTCAGGGGACGGGGCGGAGTGGGGGCAGGATCTTGGGGGGAGCAGTGGGGAGCACCCACAGGGAAAAATAAAACTCAGCACCTGTAACTAACACTACATTGAAATGAGCCTGACTGAAACAGAAACAAACGTCCACACAGCTTTTTGCACCAGTTTCTCTTAAAATGTGTTTTTTTAAACTGGTTTAGTTAAACCAGTGCAACTTTCTCATGAAGGTGTCTTCACTGAAACGGGGGTGACTCTGCACCTAGACAAGCGCAGTGTAAATCTAGGCTGACCCCATCGACATTAGTGGAAAGATGCTGGTGTCAAGGAAAGGAAGATGAGCCCAAAGCTGTGGATGGCTGTCTCCTGAGCAGGAGACTGCATAGCTCCAGGGACCGGCAAACTGCATTAGCTGTTGCTACGCCACTAATCTGAATTTGTATCATCCAATGGCTGTTTGGTGGCCGATATGAAATGGGGAGCTGGGTGGAGTCCTGCTCTCGGTGGGCAGATGTATACAGTAGGGCCGAGAGGGAAAAGCTTTTCTCGCCCCGTGAGAATTTTCGACGTTTCCAACTTTCCCCCCATTTGGAATTGGGACAAAAAATACAAATCTCAAAAATGTTCGTGAACCAAAATCCCTCCCCCTAAATTGAGTTTGGGTCACTCCAACCATTTCATTTGATCATTTCCAAATGTTTTGTTTCGATTTCAACCTTCTGCTAGTGAATATTTACCAACATTTCTAAGCGAAAAGTCATTTCGTCTCGAAAAACAGAACCTTTCCAGCTCAACAATCGCCAAACTTTTTGTTTACCAAAAAAAAAAAAAAATGTTTTGCGTCGGGTGTGTCTTTGAACCGACGCTGTTTCGTGAAGGGTTTCGGTTTTGATGAGACAGCGTTATTGGCAAAAAAACATTGTATCAAAAAATTGCCAACCAGTTCTAGTCTATGGCTAACCCCATCACAGCTAGCTGGCTCCACTGAGGGGATCAGAGCTGGGCTGCACGTGGAGATTTAGACTCCCTTTGTCAAAAGCCAAGACATGGAGGGTCAGGCCTAGTGTTGGAGCAGTGGTAGTTGGGCCTAGTGGTTGGTGCAGAGGCAGCCAGGCCAGGAACCGGAGCCAGAAATCAAAGCTGGAGTCAGGAGTCAATAGTGGGTGTGGAACAAAGGAAGAGTAGGGCTGGGAGCTAGGCTGGAGCAGGCTGAGGCCTGTGGTGTCTGTCACCACTCTCAGGCAGGGGAAAGTCCTAAGCCATGAAGTGACGTTGGGCAGACTGAGCTGCTGTTCTTCCCGTGGGGCTTATATACCTGGCCTGAGGGTCACCAGACCAGCTCCTGGTCTTGCGGATTGGCTGGAGTCTAGCACAGGAATGACTCATCACCGCGTGTGACTTAATCAGGCTCTAGGTCGGGGGTGACTCGGCACTGCACAGCCTTGCCTCCGGAAGCTGTTCCCCGCTGGAGAGGCCTGCAGTGGGGTGCAGGAGACGTTTTCCCTGATAGTTCCCATCCCACGGGAAAAGCTTGCCAGGCTGTACCTACACTGTACCCGTCCTGGGGATGAACACAGGAGTTCATTCTCCAGGCCTCTCCAGCTGGCCCCTTTCACCTGCACCAAGGCAACTGTCTCTTCAGCACCTCAGAGGGCAGCCCATCCGGTCACTGCAATGCTCTCCAGCGCCCCATACTCCTGCAGAGCCACCCAATGCCTTTTCTACTAGCTGCCTGTCAATGCAAGGAAAGGCCTTATAGCAAAACCGAAGAGCTCTTGCCAGTGGGAGCAGCCCAAGGCTGGCTTGGCTCTCGCTGCAGTATGTTTACTGATGAAAACTTCTGATGCATTGCCTGGAATGGCCAACGGCATTCTGGAAATGCTGCTTGGCAGCCAAGCTATGTGCATTAGCACAGATGTTGTTCTTTACTGCTGGCAGACAGCAGCTGTAAAGAGGTCAGATATTTCCTTGTTAGAGGCAATCAGAGCTGCCTTCCCAGCTTCTGGGCTCCAAGGAGCAAGGTTAGCAGCAAGCGCAGCGGGACGGCTGGGACAGCAAGGTCTCCTAGGGGCAGCTGAACGTAACGACAGCACTTTGGGCAATGAGGAATCAAGCCCCTGAAGCAGGCCGCCATGGAAGAAATGGCCCGTGACTGGAAACTGGCTTGCCAGGCTAAGAGTGCGCCACCTTCTCAAGCTATGGCAGAATTCCCCCATCACCCTAGCTTCTGCCTCTCGGAGAGGTGGCGGATCTAGACCGGCGATGGAAAAACCCCTCTGCTGCTGGAGTAAGTGTCTACAATACACTCCAGCATTCCTAGTGTATGCACAGCCTAAGCAGCAGGTCATTATAATCACTGGGGCCAGTCACTAGAGCAAGACATCGGAACAGGAGCTTCTGGAGCCAGAGGAAACTGAGGGTATGAAATCTTTGGGAAACCGGAACCGTTGTCAGCAGTTTCTCACCAGCATGCCTGCATCTCGCACCTTCCTGATGGACACATCCACGTGACGGGCACTGCAAGAGTGTTACCAGCCCGGCCTCTCATGATCAAAGCCCACAGAAGGATTCCAGCTGCTGGGGAGAGGGAGGGAGCAGGGGGGAACTAGCTGGGAATTGCTGCGTGGGGCTGGCTCAGTTGCTGTGGAAGGGATCCGGGTGGTTTTTAAAGATAAGCAGGATGCAGATGAGAAAGCCCAGCGTGTGCCCCAAGCCCATCCCCTGGTGCTGAGCAGAGTCAGAACAAGGTGAACCGGGGGAGACATGAGCCTGGCTTTGATCTGAGCGTGGCTCTCGTGCCAGTGAAAGGATCCAGAGCCACATGGATAGCCAGAGATAGCGCGTAGTCGTGTTGTCATGCCCACACGATGATCTGTGGGCGTTCTGATGGGTCTCTCGGCATTCCAAGGCCGGCTTGGCCAGGAGGGCCTCCGATTTGACTGCCTTTGGGACGCCCTGAGCGATAGGATCCACAGGATATTCCGGGAGCCCCTCGGCCACTGAGCAAGCCCAAGCTGACTGCAGAAGCTGCAAAGCCAGGATCTCTTGTGGCAAGGCCCTGGTGGGCTGCTCCACAACAGCAACTGAGCTGTGGCTGCACACTGTGCAGGGGGAGCTTAGGATAGCCGGGAAACCTCAGCCACAGGCGGAGAACGAGGGGCCAGCAGGCAGATCAGTGCTGCAGAGGCCAAGAGACTTCACGCTGCACTGGGGTGAAGTTCACCCCCTGTGACGCCTCGGCACCATTTAAATCCCAGTGAGGACTGTGGTCGCCCCAGGATGGGGGAGTCCCCAGCAGCCATAGAGCCACCATAGCTAGCTCCTACATCCGCCTGTCCCATCAGGAGCCATCATCACCTCTGTTGTCCTCTGGCCGTGGGGGAGGGGGGAAGAGAGCCAGCTCCTCTGGCCACGGGGCACAGAAAGTGCCCCTCCAAAAGTGGCCATTTTTTTAATTCCCGTGCACGCCCCTGCATAGAGAAGCAAATCGGATCTCAGGGCAGGATGTTGGCTTCAGGAGGCAGAAGGTGGCTCAGACAGATCTAACCCCACACAACGCCTCCCTCTAGGTTCTGCCAATACAGCGATTCCTTCTCGGCTTTTAATCACCGCGTTCTTCTCTTCGACCGGCTTTGCTCTCTGCTCTGTTCAGACCCACCTCTTCCTCCTGGCGAAGCCTGACTTGTGCCTTATTGCTGCTCTACACCCGAAAGCAGCTCCCCGCCGTGTGGTATACACATTGCGATGTGTTTTGGCAATACATCTCCCTTCACAGTACAGGGGTAAAGCAGGCCAGATCTCTTCCCTTTGAGCTTTTCCCAAGCTGGAAGGCTGTTTCTTAACCCAGTCTGATTCGGAACAGTCAGCACCACTCGCCATTATCTCAAGCTGCTGATGCAAACTCTGGGCTCTTCCTCCCTTCCTGATCTGCATCCTATGGGGGAGGGAAAGGGCCGCTTAGCAATCATCCCTGTTCCCTTAAAGTTACAGACAGGCCCAAACTGGGACCCCCTCCCTGTCACCCAATCAAATGCGGTGCTTGGAATGGGATGGAGCCCGGATCCGAACCAGCTATGTTCTGGGGTTTCCTGGACCAGGAGACACAATTTCACTGGCGCATCCCTTCTCACCAAACTCTAGGTCTGCGGCTTCCAGAGCCCCTAGTAGCAGCAGCAGGTTCTGATCTCTCCACACTGATCATGGAGGCAGGGGAGGCGCTAAAGCAGCGGTAAAGCAGATAGAAACAGCGGGGGGAGGTCTCGCCACACATCCCCCCCGAGGAGGAGGGACCTGCTGCTCTGCCAAACCAAAGAGCAGCGCAGGACCACCCGCAGCTTCCACTTACTTTAAGTCCTGCTTCCCAAACCCGCAATGGAATAGCCCTGGCTTCCTACTCCATTCTGTGCACAGCGCTGTACGTGAGCATGGGAACCAGGAGCTGGATTCCCCTGCCTCTGATCCCAACACTAGCTGACCTGGAAATGGGTCCAACAAAAGTCCTGCGATAAAGCACCCCTGCTCCTTTGGGAGGGGCGGCTCCGAATAGAGAGCCAGACCCACCCTTGTGACTCGGCTCTCGCCAGGGCCTCTGGGACGGCTCGTGGCATTTCTAGGAAGGTGGGTTTAGTGCAGTTTGCTCCGCAGGGTGCCCGCCAGTGCCAGACCGAGAGAGGGAATGGCCCACGCCTGCTAACAGCCACCCACAACCCGTGCCTCGTTTCTGCAGGCTCCATGGACTCCAGGTGCGTGGACAGCAGCCACTGGAGTGAGTGGACGTCCCAGGGACTATTCACTTCTTGTGACCCTGACCCATCTCAGATGACCCAGGCCAGCAGTCCCTGCCTCTCACACCTTGATCGTATGGTGTCAACAGTAAACTTAAGAACGGAGCAAATGAAGCCACTCCCTGGAAGGGAACCAACCTGGGTGGAGGGGAGAGCTGGCCAAGTTCTTCCAGGGAAGAAGTGGTATTGCTGGGAAACTGGAGAAGGGGCAGCCCTGCCCCTGGCTGCAGGCCCAAAGGCAGTGAGAGGCAGTGTGCTCCTGTGGAGATTGTATTGGAGAGGGAATCAGGAGACCAGCGTTCCCTTCCTAGCTCTGCCGCTGACCTGTTGTATAAAACATACGAACGGCCAGACTGGGTCAGACCCATGGTCCATCCATCCCAGTGTCCTGTCTTCTGACAGAGGCCAACGCCAGGTGCTTCAGAGGGAATGAACAGAACAGGCAATCACCAAGTGATCAATGACCTTGTTAATCAAGGATCGAGCCGTATGACCTTGAGCAAATCACTGTGCCTCAGTTTCCCC
Organism: Terrapene triunguis; assembly: GCF_002925995.2. Classification (NCBI taxonomy): domain Eukaryota; kingdom Metazoa; phylum Chordata; order Testudines; family Emydidae; genus Terrapene; species Terrapene triunguis. Next base: position 358,028 of record NW_020664781.1, read on the forward strand.
TCCCGTCATCTGCCTCATTATTGAGTGTAAGCTCTTTGCAGCAGCGGACTGTCTCTTTTTACAGCCCCTAGCACAACAGGGCCCTGAGTTTGGTTGTGGGTTCAGTGTCCTACCATAATACCAATAACAAGGGCCAGCAGGCTGAATGTATCTGGTTGTTAAAGTCCCATAAGAACTTCCAGCTGGAAGGAAAGCACTAACCATGACGTAAGCTGCTATTGATACTGATGGATGTGATGAACAGTTTGTATTTACCGAAGTGACTGATTTATGCCTGTTTGTACTGTCTGGATTACAAACCAATATTTCAGTGCGAGAGAAAAACAACAACTTTTCACTCTGTTATTGGAAAGAGAATAAACAACCCCCTTCCGTCTGAATCCGTCACTGCTCCAGGGCGCGGGAAAGTTAGACTGTTCCAAGGGAGTTTAGTTGTAATCAGAAAGTTCTTCGAGAACCAAGTGGAACTTCCCGGACAGCGAGTTTGCCAGGACTGTCGCTCTTGATCAGTGTCAGAAAACCAGCCTCTGAGTTTTCCCTCTGCCTCCCGGAGGCGAGCGTTTTGAGATGTTTTCCCTGTGAGTGCAGCTGACAGCATGTAGCCATTCTGGGGACGGCAGTGTCGCCTTCGGGAACGGAGCGCTTCCATTTGGGCTGGAAACGGACATGTGGCAAATGCCTAACAGTCTTTTCCCAGTCTCAGGGTCCGTCTACTTTTGGAGCAGGAGGGGGAATTCCCAGCTCAAGGAGACATACCCACGCTAGCTCTGAGCGAGCTGGCACACACAGTTAAGAGTCCATCTCTCACACGGGGGGCTAGACACTTACCCGGCCCTCGTTACCACTGGATCTAAGTGCCCCATGATCAGTAATGAACTGATTATCACCGACCCCTCCCCCGCCCCGGGAGGTGAGGCTGCATTATCACCCTGTCTGACAGCTGGGGAAATGGAGGCACAGAGCGGTGAAGGCCTGGCCTGGCTTTAGGTGCCTCAAATTTTGGGTGCTCAGCTTGAGACATCGTACACGGGGCCTTTAGGATCTGCCGCGCACCCACCCTCCGAAAATCAGGCCTCTTACAATCCAAACTGGACGTCTCTCTAAACGCTGCGCTCCGGTTCCGCCTGAGATACGCAGGAGGTCAGACTGGATGGTCATATGGATCCTTAGCGACTCTGTGAGGTGTTTCAAGTTGTGGCACCCCAAATCACCCGTGAAAAGCTTGGCTGTGAGACTGTGGCGGGGTGGCCACCCTGCTCCTGCCTGGAGGAGTAAAACCAGCCCTGGAGAGGCTGTGGCTGGGGAAAGGCTGATGGGGAAGCAGCCTCAGGGGCTATAAAGGGGCTGCTCAGCTGGAGCTCAGAGAGTCTCTCTCTAGAGACTAAGAGGGACGGGCCTGGCTGCTGGGAGCTGAGCAGGGTACCTAGACTGGAGCAGGGCTGGGGAAAGGCCAGAGGAGCTGGGGAGCTCTGGCCTGGAAACCCCCCAGGCTGCAGGCCTTGCTAAAGGCCGGAAAAGGTACTGGGGCTGCAGAGGGCAGCCCAAGGGTAGGCAGAGGCAGGAGGTCCAAACCCTCCTTGCCGATGATGAGTGGCAATTACACTGCAGTCTGCCCCAGTGAGCGGGGGCTAGATGGTGACTAGCAGTAGCCAAGGACTGAGGCGAGATGGGGATAGGGGGTTGGGGGTTCCCCAGGGAGGGGAGACCCAGCGAGACTGCGGGGTACTGCAGGGGGCAGAACCCCGAGAGAAGGCCCGCAGAGGGTGCTCCTGAGTGGACAGAGCAAATTCCCAGGACGACCAGCAGGAGGCGCCGCCGGGTGAGTTGTCGCCCCGCTACAGAGACCTACACTACCCCATGGAGCCATGCCTGAACAAGCAGTCAGTTTAAAGCAGAGCTTGTGGTCGCAAATGCCCTTAGCAGACATGACCCTGAACACGCTTCACTCCAGTCTACACGGCCTGCTCCCCCCCCGTTCAGCGAACAGAGCCGGGGCCAGTCACCGGCCGAGCTGCTGGTGGAGGTGTCTGTGGCGTGGGACAGAACCGAAGGCCACCGACTCATTCTGCGTGGGGTTCCCGAGCAAACAGCCTCCCAGGGAAAAAGCGGAGCCACAGAGGACAAGGAGGAGAGGGAGAGCGAGTGCCAAAGGGCGTGGGCGAAAGACCGAGGGGAACAAATTGAAAGCACAATGAAGAGGGCTGCCTGGATGCCCCGTAAGTGGTTTCATGGCTCTTGCTGGGCTGGAGCTTGGGGAATAGCTTTTGTTAATGAACGATTTCCTTGAAGAAAGAAAGAATCGCTCAGCGTTATTCTCTCCCTTGTTATTGTTTTGGCCCATCTCGCCACAAACCACAATCCATACCGCTGAGCGTTCGGAGCGGGGTGGGTGTCCTTAAAGGTGCATGCTCAACCTTCTGGTAATCCATGAAACCACTGGATCATGCTGCCAAGATGCTTAGCAAAATCTTGCCCTGGGTGGCTTGCAGCCAGCTTGCAAGGAGCAATGGCTGGAGCTACCCACAAACCACCGGGTCCTAAAACTATGTCTCTTCTCTTGGTGAAGTCTTGCTAGGAGATTTTATTCCTCAAGCCCATACGAGTCCAGAGATCTGATGGCTACCAGTCTCTCTGTCCACGAGCGCGTACGCATGCTGAATGCAGCCGGAGATCTGTGCTCCCATCCCTGAAACAGGAAGCAGGAGTGCTTGAATTCTAATCTCAGCTCTAACAGGGACTCGCCTTTGTGACCTCAGACAAGGCACATAACGGCTCTGTGCCTCAGTTTCTCCATGTGGATAATACTGTAATGACCTGGTGTCATGGAGTCACCGGGCCGATGCTCTGAAACTGCTCCAAAAGAAGCCAGTCAGGGCTCAGGTGGACTTGCTATGGGAAGCGCACAGTGAATGGGGATGCTGAGTGCTCTGAGGTCAGACACAGGAAGGCCGAAGCCATGTAGGCTTTTTGCCCTGGTAACAGTGGCATCAGCCATAGCTTACATGCAGGCATCTGGGCAGCCTCACCTGCCCTGAGTGCCGCAGGAAAAGTCACACTCCCAATTCCCACCACCTAGGCACTGGTGCAGTACACAGGGAAACTGAGGTGCACACAGTGTTAGTACGGGACAGTGAGACTCACATGCAACATAACAAGGGGGAAAACCCCACCTTGTCACCCCTGGTTAGTGTGTATGTGCCACGGCCCCCTCTCTAGCGTGTGGGTGTCTCATGGGCCCTAGATTGCTAACCACTAATGGACAGATTCTCCTTCAGCTCAAGTTGTAGCAACTGATGATTTAAGGGTTTGGTTCCTCGCTGTCACCATGACATTCCAAGGAGCCAGGCTTGTGTCACCTGGGTGGTGATGGATTCGTTACAGTACATCCTTCATCCACAGGGGTGTGAAGCATTAACAGGTACAAGCTGGCGACATGCTTTGAAGATGGATAGTGTTGTTGTTGTTTAATAAAGCAAAGAAAAATGTGAGCGGAGTATTGGGAAGGCTCCCCTTAAGGTTCAATCGATCGGGCTGTCAAACGGCCTCCCGTGGGAAGGAGCAGAAGTTCCGTTGCATTGCATCGTTCAGCGCTGGACTGGCAACAATCAGGGTCTTGCATCTGTGCAGGGCTTTTCATCCGAGTGGGTCCCAAAGCACTTGCCAAAGGGCTCGTGCCAATGACCGGGAGAAATATCAGAATCGCTTCGACCAGCCCTGGGGCTGCCACGGCGTCTGGATTCAGTCCGCAGGAGTGGAAGGGAAGAACCAGATAACCCTCTCCGCCTGACAGGGGCCTCAGGAGTGCCGGGTGCCTCCAAGTATTTAAAAATCAAAACAACAATCTCCCTCTTTCTTCCTTCCCGGGCTGGAGGTGTAACAGCGTGACGAGCGGTGAGGCGGCTGGGCGTGCGGGAGCGTGCAAAGGACGAGGGAGCTAAGCCGAAGGGATGAGCTTGCACAATGGGAGGTCCACAGTCCTCAAACGAGCAGCGCCCCTCAGCCTTCAGCTGCTCCCCACCCAGGTGCTGACTTTGGCCAGGCACTGGACGAGCTGGGGTGGGGTGGGGCGTGCTGGGTGCTACCTTTGTACTGAGGGCGCTTGGGCCCATGCCATTTCACCAGCACCCCCAACGGCTTCCTTCAGATGTTGGACGACACGGAGGAGAGGCCTGAGCCTCGTGGGATGCTGGAGGCAAAGGAACATAGCGACCCTGGAGGTTTCGTTGGAGAAGAAGGACCTTAGCCATGTCAGGTTGTTTCCATTCATCCCTGCAGTTCCTTGTAGGCAGGGGAACTGGGTGATTGGCAGCAGATCAAATGTCACAGACTGGTCCGGCATGACTAGCACAGACGAACTGCCCTTGCCTCGGGCAGGACGAGCCCGTCTTTGACCCTCCCACCCAGTAGCCCCCCCAAATCGCGGCTTTGAAACAACATTGGACAATGGATTTAGTTGGGGATTGGTCCTGCTTTGAGCAGGGGGTTGGACTAGATGACTTCCTGAGGTCCCTTCCAACCCTGATATTCTATGAATGCAACCGTAACCTCGCCTCAGGGAGAGAGACAGAGACACAGGCTCTGCTTGGCCTCCCAGCCAGTATGGGTGGTGGCTCGGGCTAGCCACCTGAGTTTGGACCAAAGGGATGGCCGGGCATGGAGTCAGGTGGGTAGCCCGTGCCCCAACATCCAGACTGCTATTTTTAGCATCCGTCTGTCTAGCCAGGCTGGGAGGCACACTCTCCATGTAGTATAGACAGACCCGCCCAGACCTTTGGTCACCTGACATATATCCGAGCAGCACTTAGATATCACAGTGATGGGCAGGGTATGGCAAGCAAGGATGGCCAGATGGCTCCAACCCCTAGATCAGATGCTGGGCACCCTCAAACACTGAGGTATCCTGGGTCTGAAATCTAAGAACATGAGAACAGCCAGAGGGGGTCAGACCAATGGTCCATCTAGCCCAGGATACTGTCTCTGGCAGGGGCCAGCACCAGGTGCTTCAGAGGGAATGAACAGAACAGGTAATTTCCAGTGATCCATCCTCTGTCATCCAGTCCCAGCTTCTGCCAGTCAGAGGCTAGGGACACCCAGAGCATGGGACTGGGCCCCTGACCATCTTGGCTAATAGCCACTGACAGACCTATCTTCCATGAACTTATCTAATTCTTTTTTGAACCCTGTTATAGTTTTGGCCTTCACAACTTCCCTTGGCAATGAGTTCCACAGGCTGACTGCGCTGTGTGAAGAAATACTTCCTTATGTTTGTTTTAAACCTGCTGCCTCTTAATTCTGCAGCTTAGCCCTCGAATAGTTTCCAGGTAAGACCCTAGGCTACATAAAATAGGAGCAGAAATTAACTCAGGTTATTTTTTTGCTAATTGGCCTCTCTCTCTGGCTATGTGGTCGAGTAGATGAGAAATAAATCCAGCCGGGCAGCCTAATTCTTCCCCAGAACCATCATTTTTGCTCCTGCAAAATCCCTTTGCTGGTTTGTTTCTTCTCACCATCGCTTTGTGCATGAGTTGTGCCGTATCCTGGAGGGGCTGAGTTGTGCAAGGCAATATTAGAAGGCTGAAATGGGTGATGATGATAATAATAATACTCTCCAGTGCTTATATAACTACACTTTTCATCTGTGGCTCCCAAAGTGCTTTCTAAGGAGACCACTATCCCTGTTTTACAGATGGGGAAACTGAGGCACAGACTAGGGAAGTGACTTGCCCAAGTTCACCAGTCAGGCCAGAACCAGGGATAGACACCAAATCTCCTGAGTCTAGGCCAGCGCACTATCCCCAGGCCACACTGTCTAGGCTGAACAGATTGGTGACGAAAGGACATACAATTATGAGTCTCCAAGGATGAGACGAGAGGGTGAATACCAAGGAGTGAAAGGAATTGTGTAGGGGGTTCAACAGAGCCTAATTTAAAGGTCTAGGCTGAACAGGACACACACCTGTCAGGGATAGTCTAGGTTTACTCGGTCCTGCCTCAGTGCAGGGGACTGGACACGATGACTTCGTGCACTCTTTTCAGCAGTGGAATAGACTCCCAAGGGAAGAGTGGACAAAGGCAGTGGAGAATTAGAGACAGTGCCACGCTGGCCAGAGAGTGGACTGAGTATACGCCAACCCTTTTCTGCCTCTGAGTCCGTTGGGTCAATCTGTGATCAAGTCAAATTCATCCCTGACTCCTCAGACAACAATTCCACACACTTCCACAGCTGGCCTTGCAGGGCAAGACAGAGCTGCCAGTTACCCTAATGGTTGTTCACATTCCGTGTGCTAGCTAAGGCACATGTGCCAGCTGGGGGGTCTGACCTCCTCTCGGACAATGCCTCAATGTGTGGCCTCGGGTAGGTCATTTCACTGCTCTGAGGCTTGGTTGTCTTCCCAATAAACTGGTTCATACACGTGCCACCCACAGCCTTCAGTTGTCCAGCTGTGTGCCATTGGGCCTATAGTGCTAGGAGAGTCTCCTTTCGCTCACGCGGCAGGAGCTTGAGCTTTTTGGAACAGGAAGGCCTGGTTTCTAGCCCAACATCTGTTGCTAAACTCTGAGTCATTATGGTGTCCAGTATACTGACAACCATGATGTCCTAGGTGACTGCAAATTTGTTATGCTATTTCATCTGGATCATATGACCATAAGAGCGGCCATACTGGGTCAGACCAATGGTCCATCTAGTCCAGTATCCTGTCTTCCAACAGTGGCCAATGCCAGGTGCTTCAGAGGGAATGAAGAGAACAAGCAATCATTGAGTGATCCATCCCCTGTTGTCCACTCCCAGCTTCTGGCAGTCAGAGGCTAGGGACACTCAGGGCATCTGGTTGCATCCCTGACCATCCTGGCTAATAGCCATTGATGGACCTAGCCTCCATGAACTTATCTGATTATTTTTTTAACCTAGTTATAGTTTTGGCCTTCACAAAGTCCCCTGGCAATGAGTTCCACAGATTGACTGCACTGAGTGAAGAAATACTTCCTTTTGTTTGTTTTACACCTACTGCCTATTAATGTCATTTGGTGACCCCTAGTTCTTGTGTTATGGGAAAGAATAACACTTCCTTATTCACTTTCTCCACACGTCATGATTTTATAGACCTCTCTCATATCCCCCCCTTAGTCATCTCTTTTCCAAGCTAAACAGTCCCAGTCTTATTAATCTCTCCTCATACGGAAGCCGTTCCATACCCCTCATCATTTTATTGCCCTTCTCTGTACCTTTTTCAATTCCAATATATCTTTTTTTATATGAGGTGACCACATCTGCACACAAAGTGTGAGGGTACCATGGATTTATATAGTGGCAGTATGATATTTTCTGTCTTATTATCAATCCCTTTCCTAATGATTCCCAACAATCTGTTTGCTTTTTTGACTGCCGCTGCACACTGAGTGGATGTTTTCAGAGAACTATCCACAATGACTCCAAGATCTCTTTCTTGAGTGGTAAAAGCTCATTTAGACCCCATCATTTTATATGTATAGTTGGGATCATGTTTTCCAGTGTGCATTACTTTGCATTTATCAACATTGCATTTCATCTGCCATTTTGTTGCCCAGAAAGCGGCTGTCAGGTCCTTGCAGCCCCTAGGTGCATGGGCGGCCAGTGAGGATCCGTGCGCTGCCCTCACGCCTGCAGGCGCCGCCCCCTCAGCTCTCATTGGTCGCGGTTCCCAGCCAAAGGGAGCTGCAGAACTGGCACTAGGGGCGGGGGCAGCATGCAGAGCCTCCCTGGCTGCCCATGCGCTTAGGGGATGCGAGGACCTGGTGGCCACTTCCGGGAGCCGCATGGAGTCAGGGCAGGCTGGGAGCCGGCCTTAGCCCCAGGCCCCCGCTGCGCTGCCAACCGGACTTTTAACGGTCCAGTCGGCAGTGCCGACCGGAACCGCCAGCCTGGCAACCCTAGCCACAGTTCTGAAAGGGTCTGTTTCCCTTTGCATTTCACTCTACGGTTTGTGCTACCCACTGTCTAAGAAAGGGCCTGCTCCAGACCAGCCAGCTCAGACAATCACTGGGGACTCTGCCAGGACACTGTGACCTCTGCAGGAGTGAAAAAGCCTACGCTTGCAGTGTCCCAGTTGGATCCATCAAGCTTCGTCCTACTGTCAGATTCAATTGGATGAGGTCCCTGCAGTAACAGCACGGGAGCCGCGTGTCACCCTGTTATTCTGCCCCGGCGGCGGCAGTACGTTCCCTAGGCCTTGCAGAAACACCAACCTTTCACCGCGGCTTTGCTGGGTAGAAAGCACAAGGCGGGGCCATCTGCACAGGCTGTTTGCAGCCGAAGCCCTTTACAGACGGAAACAAATGAAGTGCACAGTGGGATCACGAAGGGGAGCTCGAGCTCGAGACCTGTGTCGTGCTGGCAAAAAGGCCACCCAGTGTCCGAATAAACACCAGACTATTAGTCAAATATTTACGATGCAATTAAAAGCTTTGCTGCTGAATAGACCAGGCAGATGCACCAGATGCACTGCAAAATATGACCAGGTATGCTCAGTTAGAATATACCTGCAGTGCAATGAAATGCACTAAGTGGGTGCTGGTAGAACACACCTGCAGTGGTACTAAATAGACCAGGTGTGCTCAGGTAGAACACACTAGCTGCGCTGCCAATGCATCAGGCACAATCCAGCTCTCTCTTAGAGGCAGCTCAGCGGCGGGAGGTGGGAGGGGGTGCAGCACTGAATGGGTTAAAAAGCAAATGGCCCAGCCCTGGTTGGCCGGGGGCGTGATGTCAGGGGGCGAAATGCAGCATTCCGTGAGGCATGCAGACCCGCGGGTAGAAAAGCCGGTACCTGTACTTGTAGGCTGCCGTCTCGTTACCACTGAGAAGCAAGGCAGAAAACAGCATGGTCAAAACCTCTCCAAACAAGGATTAGTAAAAGGTCAGACAATTCCCCGTCAATCAGACTGGCCCACGCCACTGGGACTCCGAATGCGCCACGAGTCCAAGAGGCAATGTACATGGACACATACAAGCAATCACAGGAGACTAAAAGGCTCTCTCCATGCCCACCCCCAACCCCACATCTGAGCAGCTGGGTTATGCTGACAGCCCCCCAGGAGACAAGGAAGGACACTGGCCACATTTACAAACGGGGAAACCGAGGCATCGAGAGAGCACGGGACTGGCCTGAGGTACCCACAGAAAGTCTGAGGCACAGCTGGGAGTTGGACCCTGCTTTCCATCCAGTGCCTGAACCACACGGCCCATCTTCTTCCTTGGAACCTATTCATGGTTAGCCTGGAGCGCCTTGTCACAGGCCGCAGAGCCTGTTCCCTCTCGAGTCCCAGCTCAGCTCCGGGAGCGGACACAAGCCATTGCTCTAGGACAGGGCGGCTGTTCAGCGACTCGTACCAAAGGAGCTGCCCCGCCCCCGTTCCCAGTGGGGAGGGGTGTAAAGATCTGATGGCCCCTGGTACCTCCGGGGGCAAGGGAGAGCCGCAGCCAGGGAGGCCTGCGGAGAGTGGGCGCTGCAGGAAGCACCTCTCGAAGGACCCATCGTGACAGCACCCTGCAGCCCTCTGACAGCCCAACACACTAGTTAACCCCAGGAAGGTATCTGGGCAATCACTCAGACTTCACCTTGTCTCCTGATTGCCAGTCTCCGACCGTGACTCCAGCCTGGGCCTACCTCTGATCTCTCATCTCTGACCCCGGCCCGACTCTGACCCTGGCTCTAGCGATTTCTCTGACCCCTGCTCACCGCCTACCTCAGCCCAGCTGTGACCGTTAGGCCAGATTGCCTGCACCCCGGTCCCGTACAAGAGGTCCCCATCAGAAAAGATCACAATTGCACCTACGTTGGCACTCAGCAGAGATATCAGGGGCCATATAAGCCTGGGTAGCAAACCTCCCAGTGCTGCACCCCTTGAATAAAGTCAGGAGCAGTTTACCACTGACTTCAATAGGAACAGGGGCATCCCCCCCCACCCTCCCCCCCCCCAGATATTCTTGGTGCTCATTATGCAGACAGAGCTTCATTGACGCAGCACAGCAAAACGCAGACACTTCTACTGCTCAGGAGCAACTTGCTATTCAAGAAGCTTCCCGGTAATGGCATCTCGAGTTAACGTGAACACGTAGGAAGGAAAAGGGGAAGAGAAGCGAAAGAAAAGCCAGCAGAGGGATCTATGGAACCATCGGCCACACAAATGCCAGGAAAGGGAATTTTTGTGTGAACCGGTGCTAGCGAGGACAAAGAGGAAACAATCAAAGGAAGAAGACGCCAGCCGTTGAAATACACCCTCTCCGCTCCTTTCGGACGTGACAGCCAGCGAGAGAAAGGGCGGGTTGCGGCACAATGACGTGACGATCCAGGAGGCAGCACCGACTTTGGGCTGTGAAAACCAACCATGGGAATTCGTTCCTAGATCCACGCACGCACGGACACACACGCGGTGCATTGCAAAAGAGCCTGGACATTGTTCAGAACACAACTGAATGACTTAATGACGGTTGGCGACCAAAGAGCAGGCATCGCACACTCTGAAATTAGAGAGCATCCCAGTGCTATCCCCTGGCCAGATACGATCTCTCGGACGCTGGTGTTAGTCTGGTTACTTCAAATACACCCTGGTGTTGATGAGCTCAGGGGAATATTAACATGCAACAGCTGATGGGTCCAGAAACAGCTGCCCAGTGTTGTTCCCTTTAAGAGCCCGGAATGATTCCCCATTGACTGGAATGGGCTTTGATCAGGCCCAGTGTAAATTTCTGGCTGGAGAAAGATGTTGGGTCCATAGCCCTGGAGACCAGAACTTTCTGCCTTCCAGCTCCACCATGCAGGCCCAGCACAGGCTGCAACCCGCACTTCTCCCGCGTCGGCCCCTGCCAACGGGCTCAGCGCTGACCTGGCGGGACCGCTCGCTGGGTGCGGGGGAGGTCGGTCTCCAGCTTCATTCAGATTGGAGCTGACAGGGTGAAAAATTACTCACTTCGTTTTTCCATCTTTACTTGCGTTTCTCGGCTGCCAGTGAACCAGAACAAATCCCGGCGTGAGCCTGCCGGGGCCGGCTGCTGCCGTGGGAACACCTGGCCTTCGGGAACCAGGCTGAGCTCAATGTCTTTTCCATAGGACACTGAAGAGCCATCAAATGGAAAGGCTCTACCGGGCCCGAAAGGAACTAAAGTGGTGGGCGGTTTTGCAGAGCAGTATGGGCCAGTGTGTAGGGCACTGGGTTTCATTCCTGCTACAGTCACTAACCTGCCGGGTGACCTTGGGCAAGTCACGTCCCTGCTCCGTGCCTCAGTTTCCCCCACACCCTTCGTCTTGTCTATTTAGACTGGAAGGCCTTTGGGGAAAGGACTGTCTCTCCCTAGGTGTTTGCCAGCACTTAGTACAAATAAGCTGATCATGGCTGAAGCTACTGAAATACTCCCCACGCCTCATAACCCACAGCCCACTTCATAGCCTGCCTCCACCCCTCCTTCCGCATGCTGCCCTGGGCCTGTATCGCCCTGCTTGACAGAGCCTCCCATTCTTCCTCCGGACGTCAACTCACTTTTCCCAGAATGCCCTGCTTCGCCCCACCACATCTTCTGACTTGTCTGCACAGAGGCACCAGTGACAGCCAGGAGTTATCCGGCTCCTGGGAACGGCTTCCTTCTGCTAGCCCTTCCCAAGTCCTAGAGACACTCTCCTCCACTGGGGAAGCCGGCCAGGATGAGAAGCAGCCAGGTGAGGAGGACAAGGGGAAGAGAGATGGATGAAGGGACCTATGCCATGTGGAAGGCACATGGGAGGCTGTTACAGACCAGGCTCTGATAAGATTTCCTCCCCCAGGGCAACACATGGAAGGCTGTTACAAGCCTGCTGTTCGGGTGCTGCATGCTAGGAGGTCTGGAAGTCTGTGAGATAGAGAGGAAAGGGTTAACAGAGGGGTGAGGAGAGGAGGAGGGGAATGTGACCAGCTGGGCCGAGCACAGGTCTGGGAGCCAGGATCCAGCCTCTGACGATGACTCATATCTCTGACCTGAGACAGACACTGAACTGCTCTGCCTTGCTTTCCCACATCTGTCAAATGAGGATAATTTTATAACCCCCTCCCAACGGTGCCGTCATCACAGGGAGCGTTATTTAGCTAACGTGGGGGAAGCCTTTGCTTGCCTCAAGCGCTGAATGAGTGGTGCTAAGTGTGATTAAACACACATGGGACAAAATGGCCAGAGAAATCCTCAATGGAAGGCACAAGAGATCACCTGAGACAGGAGGGCTCACACTTGCATGTCTCAGCAATTCCCTCCCAGGAAGCAGGCAATAAGGCCAGGACTAAAAAAAACAAAACCCTTTTTCATATGGACTTCGTCTTCAACACTGCTCCACCGTGGACCCTCCGTGGCTGTCCCCAGTGCTGTGCTGTAGGATAGTCGGCCCAGCTGTTCCCTGAGTTACAGCAGTGACGAGCGCGTATTGATCATTGTCCATCTATCCTGAGCAGCTCGCCGCGAGCCCCTGTGTATTTTCGACTTTGACGAGAACACGCACTTCACTCCGGTCCGGTTTTCTTTTCTGTTACAACAGCCCTTAGGTTCCGTCCGGCGCCGCACGAAATCCCCCACGAACAGAATACAGGGGCCGTGGTGCGAGCGGTGAGGGGCTCGTGACATTTTGTGTCTGCGGATCTGCGGATGGTTGGTGAAAAGTACCAGAGGAAGAGGCCCGCCGAGTGGAGAGAGAATGCGTGGTGGGTAGCAGCAGGGCGAGCATCCCACGTGTTACCCCAACCAACGTGTCTCAGCTGGGAGCCCAGCCCAGCACCTGCCAACCTCTCCAGGGGAATCCCGAGCCTCCTTAACGCCCACTAATGGCGCACCTTGCCAGCCTAGGCCCTCGGACAGAATGTTCCACCTCTAGGGCAGAGGGGTGGGGACCATTAATGCCAATTTCACACCCTCCCAACCCTGGGGCTAGTTTGGCTGCCCAGTGGTGTTTTGGCAGCTGGAGATCGCCAGGGCATGGGGCTGCCTCGACATGCCCCCCCGCTTCTCCCAGCCATGCCTCTGTTCCAGCAGCGAGGACCAGTGAGACGGGAGCTACCTGTGCATTACCCAAGGGTTCTCCTGCACTGGGGCCGGGCCCACCGGCTTTACAGCTTGCACTGCACTGCCAGAACAGCGGAGCTGGAGCTTGGCCTCAAACCGCTGTCTCCAGTGACTATCCACGTGACACGCTGCTAATCGGGGGGTTCCCCGCGCCAACAGCCTCCTCTCCTAACCCAGCCACCTGGGGAAGGAGGTGCAGTGAGAGCAGCTGTGCATTAGGCAGCATGCGCCCGCCTTATTGGGAGCATCCATCTGTGACGCAGGCCACCCCTCTGCCCTAGACGTGGAACATTCTGTCCAGAGACCTGGGTTTAGTTCCCACTCACTGGGAAATCACATAACCGCTCTGTGCCTCAGTTTCTCCACTAGTAAAAGAGGGCTAGTGACAGCAACCTCCTACACCAGGTTGGTGGGAGGTTCAGATTGAATGGCAGATGCTACAGGAATGCTTTTGCGCTAGATCTGAATGTGTACAATCCATTAGCGAACACTTTGGGGTCCGTGGGAGTGAAAGGTAATACTGTAGCTGCAGGAGCATTCAATCAGGCTTTGAGCCCCTAGACTCCTTTATTGCAGTAACCACGGGCTTGTCTACATGGGGAAGTTAGCGTGCAGTGAGCCGAGGTGTGCATTCACAGCACACTGGCTACTCCTCACTAACTCCCAATGTCCACAATCCTACTGCACGGTGAGTGCCCTCAGGCGGGTTAGCGTAATACGCTTCCGAAGTGCATTCAGCTAATGTGCACAAATGCACGCTTAATGCACAGTAAGTGTGTCCGCATGGGGTGTTAGTGCAGAGCAGCTAGTGCGCACCAGTTACTGTGGGCGTATAAACCCTAAGGAAAAAGGGTGTGTTCTCAACTCAAGGTAAAAGTCTAGGGCAGACCAGGCAGTTAGTGGTTTTCATGCTAAGGCCACGTCTACATTACAATATTACGTCGATCTAATGTACATTGGCACACAGCCACTGCAGTTATAAAATCGCTTGTAGGGTTGCACACTTGGCTCCTTGTGGTGGCAGTGCACGTCCACACCAGGAGGGCTTGTATCGGTTGTATTGTCAGCGTGGGGCATTGTGGGTTGGCTCCTGACAGCCAGTAACAGTCGACGTAAGCGATGCAGTGTATACGCTCGGAGAGGTGGTATTAGTAAATCGGCATAGGGAGGCCCTTATGTCAAAAATTTAATTGCAGACAATTCCACAGCTTGGTCGACGCAAGGCAGGTTATGTCAACCTAACCCTGCAGTACAGACCAAGCCTAATTAGGAGGTGAGTTAAAGCCTCAGTTTCCCCATAGGTTTGAATACGGGTGAAAACTACAAACTGCCTTGTCTCCACTAGGGTGTTAATGCGAGCTCAGAACACATCTTTTATCCTCGGGAAGACGCAGCCGAAGAGAGCCGCTTGGGTTCGGATTTTCAGAAGCTCGGAGCACTCACAAGTCCAGCGGAAGTCAGTGGGAGCTGAGGCCGCCCAGAAAGTCTGAAAACCAGGCTGTCAGAAACTTGTGCTCTACTCTTCTATGTGTAGACGAGGAACTCAGTTCTCCTCTGTGGCAGGAAGGATGGCCTAGTGGTTATGGTGCTCAATTAGGACAGGGGAGTCCTGGATTGGACATTTCTCCACTCAATGTTGCAACGCCTAACTGATTGGGAGCCTAAGGTCCATTTTCTTTCGGTAAGACTTAGGCTCCTAAGTCAGTTAGGCATTGCAGCGCTTAGCGAAGCGACACCTAAATACCTTTAAAGATGTGGGCCTTAGGGCTGGTCCACACTACCCGCCTAATTCGGCGGGTAGAGATCGATCTTCTGGGATCGATTTATCGCGTCTCATCTGGACGCGATAGATCGATCCCAGAAGCGCTCCCCCGTCGACTGCGGAACTCCTGCTCGCTGAGAGGAGGAAGCGCTGTCGACGGGGGAGCCTGCCTGCGCCGCGTGGACCCGAAGTAAGTAAATTTAGTTCGATATAGGAAACGTCGACTTCAGCTACGCTATTCTCGTAGCTGAAGTTGCGTTTCCTATATCGATCCCCCGCCCCAGTGTGGACCAGCCCTTAGTCTCATTGTGCCAGGGAACCCATCTGTACCACCTGAATAACAGTGCTGCCCTAGCTCACAGAGGTGGGCAGGATAAATACATTAAATATCGAGGGGCGCTCAGACACTACAGCCATGCAAACCATAGAAGTACCTCAAATAGAGAGTTACACTGGTACAACTGCTCAGGGCCTCTGACTCCAAACACAGAACACAAAGGTGGTCTCTGCCCCACAGACATAGCAGTCTAAGTGCTGGATCGACAGTGGTGTAACTGACCACAGAAACTGACCACTTAAAACTAGGTCTGAACTGTAAAGTCGTCCACCAGGAATATTTTACAGGGACAGCTCCCATCTGTGATCACGGAGACACATCCACCCCCACCCAAAAGGGAGACAGGAAAGCAAGAGATCTGAAAAGACCTTCGTCTCCTTGTGCTTCCTGATTTATAATGCTATTAACTTTCTCCCCTGGCATTAGGCCACAAATAATGGTTTGTCCTTGGATAATCTGTGCTTGCGTTTCAATTCTAGTAATGCTATCTTGGAAGATTATCTCCTGCACTTCAGGCCGGGGAAACAATTAACATAAAGTGCAGCGAGTTTGCTGGGTTCTCTCAAAAGAACATTGCCTTCCAAATGCTTGCGAAGGGGGGACATGTGTGTAGTATCATTCCCACAGCAGCTCTGAACAGGGATCATGGGAGGGTGCTTGTGAAAGAACAGAGCTGGAGAGTTGGACACACACCCAAGTAAGCTACTGTGA
Organism: Terrapene triunguis; assembly: GCF_002925995.2. Classification (NCBI taxonomy): domain Eukaryota; kingdom Metazoa; phylum Chordata; order Testudines; family Emydidae; genus Terrapene; species Terrapene triunguis. Next base: position 373,892 of record NW_020664781.1, read on the forward strand.
CTCCTGTCTCAGCACAAATGACTCCTCTGTGCCCTCACAGCTTCAGCTTTTAACAGCTTGCAGATCTAAGAGACCGACCCAGCAAAGTCTTGCTGACCTCTTTCCGGGTTGAGTCTGTTTCTGCTATCCTTTACACTGGTGTGAATCAGGAGTCACTCTTTTGAAGTTAATGGAGCCTCACTGTTGTAAATGAGAGGAACAGCAAGCCCATTGATTTCCGTGGGACATGTTGTGTGCCTGATGAGGACTATACAGGTGTCTAAGACTGCGTCTACACTTAGAACACTACAGCAGCACTGCTGTAGTGCTTCAGTGTAGACACTCACCACAGAGCTGGGAGGGGTTCTCCTGTCACTGTTGTGACAAAGTTCCTCCTCTACGTGGTGGGTCCTGCGCTTATTGGCGGATTTGCTCGCCTCACAGATACACCATGTGGGTCGGGAAACAGCCCAGAGACCTTCCTCTCTGGTAGAAGCCACAGTCCAGGTCAATTCCTCCTGTGTCTGATCAGGACTTGGGAGGTTTGGGGGGAACCTGGGCCCACCCTCTACTCCGGGTGCCAACCCAGGGCCCTGTGAACTGCAGCTGCCTAGAGTGCCTCCTGGTACAGCTGCGTGACAGCTACAATTCCCTGGGCTACTTCCCCATGGCCTCCTCCCAACACCTTCTTTATCCTCACCACAGGACCTTTCTCCTGGTGTTTGATAATGCTTGTACTCCTCAGTCTTCCAGCAATATGTCTTCTCACTCTCAACTCCTAGTGCCTCTTGCTCCCAGCTCCTCACATGCACGCCACAAACTGAAGTGAAGTCCTTTTTAAACTCAGGTGCCCTGACTAGCTAGCCTGTCCTAATTGATTCTAGCAGTTTCTTAATTGGCTCCAAGTGTCTTAATTATCCTGCCTGTCTTAATTGGTTCTAGCAGGTTCCCGATTACTCTAGTGCAGCCCCTGCTCTGGTCACTCAGGGAACAGAAAACTACTCATCCAGTGACCAGTATATTTGCTCTCTACCAGACTCCTATACCCCACTGATCTGGGTCTGTCACACTGTCCATAAACCACCTCGCTGAGAGGTGGTAACTAGGTCAGTGGAAGAATTCTTATGAAGACCTAGTGCTGTCTACACCTGGGGTTAGATCGGCATAGCTGCAGCTCTCCAGGATGTGGACTTTTCAGAGATGTAAGTTTTCAGTGCAGACCAGCCCTTAGGGAATTCAAGCCTTGAAACAGTACTTCAAATAGGCCTCTGAGGGTGTCTCCACTGCAGAGTTTACCCGGCCCAGGTACCCAGTTTAGCCAATCCTACTGCCTGGGAGCCTCCACACAACAGATTTAAATTTTATTAGAGAATTTTTAAAAATAAACGGTACAAAAGATTTGAAGAGTCAGTTGTCGATCATTGGGGGAACATACAGAGTATGGGGAGGATGTTGTTATGTCAGGGTTGGCAGCACACATAATACATACAGACTGTAGTGTCTCCAATGGGGGGGTGGGCGGTGGGCGAGATCAAGACACAGTTGGTAAGCGGTGAGGGTCAATCATCCACATAGGGGGTACAAATGGTCATGGGTACAAGTAGGTGGGCCCAAACCCTAGGCTGGGATTTCTGGGGGCGTGTACAGTACAGTGGCTTTGTTCCTGGAAACAGTTAATTCTGGATGTAAGCAGGGTCTGAATGAATTCTCCCCTGACAGCTAGTTCGGGAGTGGGAGAGACTTCAGGAACAAACTGTATTTACATGAACACACCTACTCTGCGTAGGTATCTAGCAGACAGGAGCTGTGTAGCTCCAGTGATCAGCTTTGGCTGGTGTTGGGTTACAAATCACATTAGTATGGAATGAGGGGGAGTGAAATGTTATCTTCATTGTCTGACTAAAGGGGAGCAGAACTGTGCTGAGCTTGTCCCAATTGAGGGGTCACCCTCAGCTGAAAGGAACTTGCTAAGCCAGGGGCTTGAATGCCAGAGCCCTGTGAAAGGGACAGGTGTCCCAGCCAGCAGGTGTCAACTCCCCCTAAGTGTCCCTAGTCTGATTTAATCTGTTCCTCCCCCACTGATCAAAGATAGAGCTAAATAGGCTCTATCAGGAGACTTTTGTTATGTTGAAGTGCTCAATTGAGAGCTGAAATCACTTGAGATGGGGCAGTGTTTCTGCCCAGCCCGCAAAGAGCTGAAAATCACTAAGAGACTGATGTGCAGAGGTCACAGCAGAGAGGCAGGTGGCAGCAGAAGGTGACTGTCAGTCGCCCGGCGAACGAGCAGCTGGCGAGGCGGTGAGCAGAACGAGTGGCTGGCAGGGTGGCCAGGCAGCAAGGAACCGTGGCTGGCGGGGTGGCCAGCAGAGAGGAACTGCAACTGGTGGGGCGGCCAGGTGGCAAGGAACAGCGGCTGGTGGGGTGGCCGGCCACAGCAAGGGCTCAGATGGCCACATCAAGGGCTCAGATACCTTCTTCCCCAGAGAAATATGACGGGCACGCCTCAGAGGAACATCAGTCCACCCAGTCCAGTGTCCTGTCCCGACAGCGGCCAGCAAGCCATGTGTCAGAGGAAGACGGAAGGACCTGCAGCAGCAGCTGTGGGATCATTTGCCCCTCATGAATATCTCCTCCTGATCCCTAATCATTAGAGATTGGTTTAAGCCCTGAAACATGAGGTTTGAGTTCCCTGCCAATATTCTTTTGTTAGCACTAATGGCTAGAATGCTGGATGTTCTCCTTACCTAAATCACCGCCAATCCCTCCTTGACTCCTGCGAAATTCTTGGCTACAACTCACGTCCTCTTGTGAGGACCAGTCACACACCACGACTACTGGACAAGAAATTGTCATGGGCCTCAGAGAAGCAAACAGTTTGCCAATGACCCGTAGGCTGAAAATGTGTTCACAAAAACTCTTTGGCAAATGCTTGTGAAGGTAAAATGCATTCCTAGGCTTATCCAGTGCATTGGGGTAGCTCCTGGAGGCCAGAGCCCCATTGTGCTGGGCACTGTTCATAGGAACCGGGATCTGTTTTTGAACAATTCACTATGAGAAGAAAAGGTGGAATTGATCGTTTCACGGATGTGCAAGGAATAATCCCCCCCCCCCACAACTCTAGATTATTCACATTTTCTCCAGGCTTTGATATGAAAGAACAAAACTACACTCCACCTTAGGCCTTCAAAAGGGAATGAAGAAATGAGATGGAAGGCCTCAAAGTGGAATGTCAACATTTTCCACTTTCATACAGCTCTAGCATCAATTGCAATTGCCAGCTGTGTTTATGGGGACATAGGAAATGCTACACTGGAAGAGAGCAGTAGTCCATCTAGCCCAGTATCCTGTCTCTCTGATTTCAATGCTTCAAATAGAGGTGAAAGAAATCCTGAAACAGACAATTCTGCAATAACCTTCTCTTAGAAGAAGTTTCTTCCTGACCACCACCAGCTACAGATTGGTGTATGTCCTGAAGCATGTGGATTTATGTTCCTTCCACCTGTGTTTTTATCCAATCAAATGTAACTGGGAACTTCTGATCCAGTTTTAACTCCTGCCAAGCACCCAGCCTCAATGCCGTCTAGTGGCAGTGTGTTCCACAAGTTAATCATGCATTGTGTAGAAAAGTATTGCCTATGAAATGTAAGGGATGATACGACATACTGTAAAGTTTGCCCTGTGGCGAGTTCAAGATGACTGCATTGCTCACTCCAAAGGCTTAGCTAAGCCATCTTCAGCCACTGATCGCTGAAGAGAGGTGCTCATCAGCAAACCAATGGGGATCGTGCAGCACCTCCGCACCTCTTACTGGAGCGGGCAAAACGAGAACAAATCCAGCTCAGCAACAAATTTTTACAAGCATCAAATGGGCCAGACTATTGCTTTCATGTGTTATTAATTGTTAATACATTTCGCTGCATTCCCAGCCACAAGGCTCAGACTATTCCCCAAGGGCCGTTATAACCGAAGTTTTTCATTATTTTCTATAGATCAAACGCGTATGGGATTCAGAGCGCGAGGAGGCCCCTTCTCTCATCGCCTTGCTGATTTATTTATTTCCTTTACGGGGAGAATTTCATACATTTTTAGCACTCATGAAATGAGTCCTAGTAGCACTGGAGGGCCAGGCAGCTGCTGGACAAAATTCCCACGCACGCACACGCCCTGCACGCGTACATTCTGGGAGGAGAAACCGAGGAAGGACAGGCACAGACTCTCTAGGAGGACCTGCAATTTCTTGAACAGCATAATATAAATACAGAGCTGTCCAGTGACCTGCAGTCCTGACTGGCTGCAGTTCTGGGCCCTCGGCCAGGCCTTATTCTCAACCTGCTGCACCCCCATTGCAGATCTGGGCCCTCAAAACAGCTACGTCAGTGCCCCTCACTGCTTAACTAGAGCATGATGAGGGGCTCCTGGTAGACAGACAGGCCTGGATCCACACACAGCTCCGTTGATGTTACGTCGGTCCCGGGCTCCTCACTCCAGTTCTGCCAATGCAACTCCATCTCCACCTGCAGGCCCCGGCCTCCCACTCATGCACAGAGCCCTGCTACTGATCCCCAGGCTAGACTTGCGATACCCTTTGCCTTTCCTGTTACCGGCTGCTCAGGTCAGATGCTGCCAATCATTCTGAATTATGGGATGAATCTGTGATGCGGGCTAATGTCATCCAGTTACTAGCATGGGGCCCCCAAACACACTTCTCCTAGGGCTTAAACATAAGAACATAAGAACAGCCATACTAGGTCAGACCACAGGTCCATCTAGCCCAGTATCGTGTCTTCTGACAGTGGCCAATGCCAGGTGCTCCATAGAGAATGAACAGAACAGGTAATTATCGAGTGATCCATCTCCTGTCGCCCATTCCCAGCTTCTGGCAAACAGAGGCCAGGGACACTATCCCTTCCCATCCTGGCAAATAGGTCCATCAATGGCTGTCCTCCATGAACTTATCTAGTTCTTTTTTGAACCCTGTTAAAGTCTTGGCCTTCACAACATCCTCTGGAAAGAGTTGCACAGGTTGACTGTGCGTTGTGTGAAGAAATACTTCCCTTTGTTTGTTTTACACCTGCTGCCTATTAATTTCATTTGGTGACTATGATGGGGTGCCTGCCCTACACTGAGCCCTAGGGAGGCTGCACAGGAGGCAGCCAATCAGAGAAGGGCTGAAGGGAGCAGTCAATCAGGGCCAAGGAGGCCTATATAAAAAGGGAGCTGCAGGGCAAAGGAAGGCAGTTCTCTGCTGGGAGCCCAGGGAGGAAGGACTATGTCTCTGGAGGGCTGAGAGAACTGCCAGCACCCTGGACAGAGCAGTGGTGCTAGCAGGGACCAGGGAAGCAAGTGACAGCTCCTGGTTGGCTGCTGGAGTTTGCAGGCTGAAGCCCTGAGGCAAGGGCAAAGAGGCTGCTGGGGCCAGACAATTCACTGCAGTAGCCACTAAAGGAAGAGCCTGAACAGAGGACTGCAGGTCCCCTGGAAGGGGGGAGCACCGAGTGTGGCATGGCCGGAGGGCTGTGTCACTGAAGAGGATTCCGCGATCCTTGGAGAGATGTGGGTCCTAGAGCAGGAGTGACGGCGGCGAGACACCACCTGAAGAGGATGCAGAGCTAATTCCCAAGATAGCCAGCAGGGAGCACCACAGTGGTGAGTGAACCCCATTACAGTGACGCCTAGTTCTTGTGTTACGAGAGGGAGTAAATAACACTTCCCTAGTCACTTTCTCCACACCAGTCGTGATTTTATCGACCTCTATCATATCCCCCCTTAGTCGTCTCTTTGCCAAGCTGAAAAGTCCCAGTCTTATTAATCTCTCCTCATATAGCAGCCGTTCCATGCCCCTCATCATTTTTGTTGCCCTTTTCAGAACCTTTTCCAATTCCAATATATCTTTTTTGAGATGGGGCGACCACATCTGCACACAGTATTCAAGTATAGTGGCAACATGATATTTTCTGTCTTATTATCTATCCCTTTCCTAATGATTCCCAACATTCTGTTTGCTTTTTTGACTGCCGCCGCACATTGAGTGTTTTCAGCACTATCCACAATGACTCCAAGATCTCTCTCTTGAGTGGTAACAGCTAATTTAGACCCCATCATTTTATATGTATAGTTGGGATTATGTTTTCCAATGTGCATTACTTTGCATTTATCAACATTGAATTTCGTCTGCCATTTTGTTGTCCAGTTACCCAGTTTTGTGAGATCCTCTTGTAGCTCTTCGCAGTCTGCCTGGGACTTAACTATCTTGAGTAGTTTTGTATCATTTGCAATTTTTGCCACCGCACTCTTTACTCCTTTTTCCAGATCATTTATGAATATGTTGAATAGGACTGGTCCCAGCACAGACCCCTGGGGGACACCACTGTTTAGCTCTCTCCATTCGGAAAACTGACCATTTATTCCTACCCTTTGTTACCAATTCATGAGAGGACCTTCCTTCTTATCCCATGACAGCTTACTTTGCTTAAGAGCCTTTGGTGAGGGACCTTGTCAAAGGCTTTCTGAAAATCTAAGTACACTATATCCACATGCTTCTTGACCCCCTCAAAGAATTCTAGTAGATTGGTGAGGCATGATTTCCCTTTACAAATACCATGTTGACTCTTCCCCAACAAATTATGTTCATCTATGTGTCTGACACCCAGTCCAGCCATACAGAACTAATGCCACACTAGTTCACCCCCTGTCCCATCAGTCCCTGTTGGCACAAAGGAGGGCAATGAATCACACATCACGTTAGGGTTGCCAGCTTGGTAATATTAAAAACTGGACACTCCAGCAAGAGTGCTGGAAACTTCCCGAGGCCTCGCCCCTGCCCCACCTTTTCCCCCGAGCCCCTGCCCTGCCTCTTCCCCTGAGGCCTCACCCCCATCCACTCCGTTTCCTGCCTCCCTCCCCCGCTTGTCGCTTGCTGCTTTTCCCCTCCCATTCCTCCCCCCGGTCAGGAGGGACTTGCCCGCGGAGCCAGGGCTGGAAGCTGCAGCCGCCCGATGAAGGTAGGAGGAGGCCCCGGCTGAGTAGGAACTGGCGCAGGTGATGACCTGGCACCTCCCCCCTCCCCCGCTTGTACTAACTGGACATTGGGTATCCGGTTAGTAGATCTGACTGGACAATGTCAGCAACTGGACTTTCCGGTCAAAAACCTAGCACTTGACTACATCACGTGGGGTGGAAACTAGACATTGTTAAGAGTTAAGCCTGAGCTGCAAAGATACGAGCCGGATCACCCCACACAGAGCCGGATCCGAGTTCAAAGGGGATGGATCGGAGGTACCAGTTTGGTACCAGATCTAACTGTGCCAATTTATAGCTTTTAAATAAAAATCCCAGTGCGGCTATAACGGTCTAAGTATGTTATCGCAGTGACTCGTGGCTTCATACAGACATGGCAGTCACCATCAGCCAGGATCAAAGCCCACCACGCAAGCTGAAGAACTGTAGGCGTTGCAGTCTCTGGGCATGGTGCCGAGGGTAGCGTGTCTCTCTCTCACATGCACACCGTGTATTACACTCTGCTGCGGTTTTATTATAAGCCGTCCCAGGTACTTAGCGTTTGGTCACAAAACCTGGCCCTCGTGGTTGTAAGCCCAGCAGAGCGGCCAAGGATCAATTGAGCCGTGGAGAACTGACCTCCTCTTCTCCGCTTGGGTGTATTGGGTCGGGGGTGAGGCGCACGGGCTGGGCCAGCGATTGCAGGGATTCCACGTATCCTCCAGGGGCCAGGCCCAGCGGCAGGTGCTTCAGAAGGAGCTCGGTGCGCTCCACCAGCAGCTGCACCCCGCGGCCCGTCCAGCTGCGAGCCTGTGAATTTCCCCAAGTGAGGCATGGCCGGGAGGGGGGTGGGCAGCTGGCTGCAGCAATAACGTTTTTGCTCTTGGAGGGAAACCCAGGCCACTGACCTCAATGGGCTTTGAATCAGGGCCACGTGTATGAGGTACGTCTACACGGCAATTAGATACCCACGGGTGGCCCATGCCCGCTGACTCGGGCTAAGGGGCTGTTTCATGGCAGTACAGACATTTGGGCTCAGGCTGGATCCAGCCCGAGCTCTGGGACCCTCACCCCTGGCAGGGTCCTAGACCCCGGGTGCCAGCCCAAGCCTGAGCGTCTACACTGCAATGAATCAGCCCCTTAGCCCAAGCACTTTAGCCTGATTCAGCTGGCACGGGCCAGCTGTGGGTGTCTAAATGCAGCGTTAGATGTACCCTAACCTAAGGGACAAGGGACCAGTGAGTCAACAGTGTGTTGCCAAGAAGGCTAAAGGCATTTTGGGCTGTATAAGTAGGGGCATTGCCAGCAGATCGAGGGACGTGATCATTCCCCTCTATTCAACATTGGTGAGGCCTCATCTGGAGTACTGTGTCCAGGTTTGGGCCCCACACTACAAGAAGGATGTGGAAAAATTGGAAAGAGTCCAGCGGAGGGCAACAAAAATGATTAGGGGGCTGGAACACATGATTTATGAGGAGAGGCTGAGGGAACTGGGATTGTTTAATCATCAGCAGGGCCAGCTCCGTGAAAGAAGCAATCAAAGGCCAGACGGGAAGCCAGATTGTTGGATTGACCATAAAGTTAGGTGTGGAAAAGGCAATGCAGATAGCGGATGAATGGCTCTGGGTACTGGCAAAGGCCGGTCACTTTTAGTGCTCTGGTTCAAATCCAGCCTCGTGCCCACGCAGGGGAGAGTTCCACCCTTAGAGGCGGCCGAGCGTTTCCCAGTGAAATGTTTTTTTCCATCAGAAAATGCCCATTTGTCAGCGCGGAAATTGTCCAGGGGTGTCCCAGTGCAGAGAAACCACATTGTCAGAGACTTGTCACACCAACAGCGCCTGTGACCAACCATCTGCCAGGCAGCCTGCGGGTGCAGCTCTCAAACCCCAGATTTCCTCCGCTAATGCATGCAAAGTGGGGTCTGCACATGCCCCTCCCACTTGCCCCGTAAAACCCAGGTGGGGATGAACAGCCCTGTTTTACAGCAAGAGAAACTGAGGCACAGCCAGGTGAGCCAGCCTGGCTCAGGGTCACCCGGCAAATCAATGGCAGAGCTGGGGCTAGAACCCAGAGCGTTCACCGACCCTTCTGACCCTTCACGCAGGTTTGGATTGAGTTTGGGAAGGGCTGACTGTCCTGGCACCAGGGCAGACAGACATGGCCGAGGGCACTAATTGGTTGACCTGTGATGGGCACCTCAGATCTGACAGCCTCTTCCTCTTACCTGCTGGGCCGCAGTATGAAGAGACAACGGCTTTACGGGCCTGGTCTATTGCCAGACAGACTCAGCCTTGTAAGTCCAGTTAGTTCAGGGGCCCTTTAATTCTGGATGGCACGAAGACGTGAGAGCAAGGAGTGCTCAGCACCTCTGGAAAATCAAGCAGTAAGTCCCACCCGTCTACCAAGCAGCATTTCTAAAGTGCCCATCACCCTAGCATCTGGGCATGGGATATTGATTAAGAATCCAAGTGAGATCTGTTCAGATGGAACAGCCATTTCTCTGCTCTTCTGGGTGCAGCCGTCGCCTGCCGACACAAGGGTCTGCATTACATTGTGCCCAAGACAGGACAGGTACGTTTGGGTTACGTTGCTTCCACGGGAAAATAATTGGGGAAGACAACCTTTGCTTTTAGAGTCCCTGACGTCAGAGACTGAAAAGACCCGTTGGGCCCATTCGCCTTTCCCCAGCCTAGTGGTGCAGCGCTGTTCCCTGCAAATGTATTCCCCAGGGCAGGGCTTTGTGCCAGGACGCATTAAACGTGGAGCCCTGGCATTTGCTTTCTGTGACGTTATAGGATTATTTTATACTAGCAGCGCAAGATTCATGCTTGGGACAGGAGCATTAGGATTTCTCATTGCTGGAGGCTGCGGCCACTAGATGGTGACAGATCGATCTAGTTAGCCACTGGGGTCAGATTTAAGGGGTAGATTTTACGCATGCTGGGGGCCAACACTTCTGACAACCTGACCCTCCCTTCGGTGTCCGAATGGGTGCTGAGGTCTCTCGCAAAATCTCTCTCCAGTTGTGGGCAACTCGGTTCTAATCACGCCAGCAGGTCAGACGTCCCAATCAGCAGGAGCTGCCTGGCGCCCAGTGGTCAAATCCGTGCCAGGGCACTCTATGGGCGACGATGGCGCAGGACGGGAAGCTACTCCAATGGCATTGCTAACTCAGAACCTTCCTCCCTCTCCCAGCGATCTGATCAGACTTGCGAATGCAAAGAGAGCTGCTGTTCAATGGAACAGGTGTGAGCCGCTCAGCGAGAGGGGACGCTGAAGGTGACATGTGATACAGTAAGCGCTTGCCTTGTTGGCGACACTATGAGAGAGCCGCACACTGTGTAACCCTTCTGCCCATCTAAGTTGGCAGCAACAAGGGCCGGGTTCTGTATCTAGGGGTTCCGTTTCAATAACGCAATGCAAAACCGGCTCAAGCCCCCACCCAGTGACCTGGGACAATTACATACCACCCCCTGGGCGCCTCTAAGAGGCAATACTTCCCCTCTCACAAGCACGGAGTCTGAGTGTAGCAGAAAATGTTTAATAACATGAGGTAAACGACATCGGCATTAAATTGGAAAAACACCACAAACAGGATTCATAACACAAACCATGAGCAAAAGACCCACCCCAGCAAATTGGGCCGTGTCCTTTCCCTTTGGTTCTTGAATCCAGCAACCCAAAAATCACCCAGAGTCCCCAAAGTCCAACAACCCCCAAAGTCTCTGTCCCTGGTAAGTGCAGCCCCAGAGTAAAAGGGGGGCACGCAGGGTGTTAAGGGGCACCTTACGTGATCCGAGGCCGGCCGGCCGTCTCTCCGTGGGGTTCCACCGCAGCCTTCACCATGAGCCAGTCCACTTCCTGCCGTCCCACGAACTGCTCTGCTCTACGAGCCGCTCCAGCCGTGCCGACAAATGGCTCCGCTCACCGATCTGTGAGCCGCTCCAGCCGTCCCCGCAAACGGCTCCGCTCGCCGTTCCTTGGGCCGCTCCAACCGTCCCCGCAAAGCTCCGCGCTGCTCGCTGCTCCTCCAGCAGTCCCCGCAAACAGCTCCGCCAGCCGCTTAGCAATATAGCTTCAGGCTCCCCCACTAGTTAACACAGCACTCAGTGATCTCAGCTCTTAATAACTTTAGCTCTTTTGTGATTTCAGCTCATAATAGGGGAGCCCCAATGCTGGTGCATCATTGGCCCAAAGTGAATTCAGCTCAGCAGCCTATAACTAGACGCCTAATGGAATCAAAGTTAGCTCTGATATTCAACAGTGGAGAGAGAAGATAGTGCAATTGGTGTTTTAAGCCCTCAAAGTAGGCCCATACCATCAGGTACAAATACCCATCCTCTCTTAATTCACTGGGTTGTGGAACCCATGTCCCTTGTCTAGCGAGTGCTACTTAGGTGATGGTGAGACCCTCTGTCATAAAACAGTTTCATTGTCCTTGATTCACATAATCAGGGTAACAACACTTTATTCCTCCTGCCCCAATAACAGAGAAACTGGGGATCCCACCCCATCCAAAGTAACTACTATCAGTTGCTGTTGTCTCATGCCAGGCGGGTGGGTGTGCCTATGCAAACAAGATCAGCCCCTGGAGTTCTTTTCCACACTCGCCATAATTCACCACCAGATGTCAGGGTAGAGCTCATCCTGACTCTGCTTACATCTGCAACCTCCAGGCTGACTCCCAGCCGCAATTACACACTGCTGTACTGAGGCTGCCGCAGTTGAGGGGCAGCTCCCCAGATTAACTCTTTGGGGGCGGTGTCACAAGTCGACAGCCACCCAGAAGCATTGTAATAATCAGGAGGCTACACACCACGGGCGATTGGAACTCTGCAGCAATGGAAGGGAAAACTCTCAGATCCTCCTGCCGCACAGCTGCAGTTAAAGGAGAATCTCCTTCAGCCACTAACAGTACGGAGCTGTGGCACACAGTGGCCAGTTCTGATTCCATCCAGTAGAGGATGTGTACACACACACACTCTGCCAGTTTGCTAGAGTACATGCATCTGCCTAAGTGGTCATTTGGCTAGGGGACTGGAAAACGTCCCTGTTATAACTTGCGGATACAGAACAGTTCACCAGCCAGGACAATGTTATCCTCTGGGTTACATTAGGATCAGCCAGTATTGCCAGGCTAGCTCAGATCAGGGGCCCGCCTAGTATCGTGTCTCTTGACAGCACACAGCCAGCTGATTGCAAACCTGACGTAGGCAGATATGGGATGACCGAAGGGGGAGTTCCTTCCTGGGCCACAGTCCTTCTGGCAAGGAGTTCCACGGGCTAACTGTGCATTGGGTAAAAAAGTGTTTCCTTTTATCTGTCTTAAATTTGGGGAACAAGTGGGTGGCTGTGGATGAACTAGTGTCCCAGCATAGAGAGGCTGAGAACAGCTGGCCCACAGCACCTGGACTACCCAGTCACCTGAGATATGCCCCCTCCGGGCAAGTACTGCAGCAGGCCATTGTGGGGGAAGCCTGCCCCGCTGCTGCCTAGACCACCCATGCCCTCAGTGTCCACAGCTCTCAAACTCCCACCGCTCACCACAAAACGGGGGTGGGCAATGCGGCTCCTGTGGTGGGGTGCACTTCCTCCCCCCTCGGGAGGACGGATGGTCCCGAGGCCAGGGTCCTAGGCGGAGAGGTGGGTTCAGTCTCATGTTCTGCCACAGGCTTCCTGCATGACCTTGGGCACGTCCCTTAGCCTCTGTGTGCTGTGGTTCCGCCTTGCCATGGGGATGAGCACCAGGAGGCTACATACGTTCCCAACGGGGAGGTGCTCGGATGCACTGAGAGAGTGAGAGCTGGAGCAGGTCCCTTGGAGAACGAGACTAGCACTTACACTGGTTAAGGAAGATGGGTAGAGCCATGCAGAGAGGGGCCATGGTGTTCTGGCTCCTCCGGGTGCACAGCCCGCTGGTCCTGGGGCACAGACTCCGCTGAAACAATGTCCTGAAAGAGCTGGGGACCCTCCGGCCGGAGTTTTCCCTGGCAGGCTCGGAGCGCGGCATGGGGAGCGGGCTGGCAGGGTGCCAGCGTATCAGCGGAAACATCTGGAGGTAGCGAGAGAGCTGTGCACACAAACACTGCTGCCTCCTTCCTGGCCCTGACACCCCTGGCTGGTGCCCACCACAGCTCTGTGCTGCAGGGGAAGGAGATGGGCGCCCTCAGGGACCACCCACGCCCTTCCTTCCTGTGCACTCGGCCAGAGCTCGGAGCCCACGGGAAAGGAAACAACCGGCAGCACATACAGAGTACCCAGCGCCTACAGGGCACAGCCAAGTGAGGCTTCAGCATGGGCAGATGGGAGGGGGGTGAAGGAGACGGGCTGATGAAACTGTCGCTTCACCCAAGCATAACACAACCAAGCTTTACCAGCTACCCACTGCCCCCTGCAACACTGACAATTCACCTTCCCCCAGTCTGCAGCATGCGCAGCTATTCCACACCCCGGCACCCGGCTCTGCCAACGCACCTTCCCCCAGCCTGCAGCACGCGCAGCTATTCCACACCCCAACACCCGGCTCTGCCGACGCACCTTCCCCCAGCCTGCAGCATGCGCAGCTATTCCACACCCCGGCACCCGGCTCTGCCGACGCACCTTCCCCCAGCCTGCAGCACGCGCAGCTATTCCACACCCCGGCACCCGGCTCTGCCGACGCACCTTCCCCCGCCTGCAGCACGCACAGCTATTCCACACCCCAACACCCGGCTCTGCCGACGCACCTTCCCCCAGCCTGCAGCACGCGCAG
>NW_020664781.1:387627-422680 GCF_002925995.2 Terrapene triunguis
GCCTGCAGCACGCGCAGCTATTCCACACCCCGGCACCCGGCTCTGCCGACGCACCTTCCCTCGGCCTGCAGCACGCGCAGCTATTCCACACCCCGGCAACCGGCTCTGCCGACGCACCTTCCCCCGGCCTGCAGCACGCGCAGCTATTCCACACCCCAGCACCCGGCTCTGCCAATGCACCTCGATCCTGGCTTTCAGCCCCCCTTGCAAAATTCCCGTTGATTTCAGTGGAGCCGGGATTCAACCCCTGCAGGCAACAGCAGAGTCCTGTTAAGTAATTCCACTTCCCCCACCCACCTTCGGCACCCCCCTGCTGTTCCAGTCCAGCCCCTCCCTCCGCAGCTCTTGCAATAGCCCCCACCCAAGTCTCACTATTAGAGCAGCTTTGCCTGATTTGTGACTAAGACATCGGAGGGATAAACACCAGGGAGGGAGAAGAGTTATTTGAGTGAAGGGCCAATGTGGACACAAGAACCAATGGCTGTAAATGGCCGTCCACAAGTTTAGGCTTGAAATGAGATGAAGGTTTCTAGCCCTCGGAGGAGTGAAGCTCTGGAACAGCCTCCCAAGGGGAGCAGTAGGGCAAATAGTCTGACTGGGTTTGAGACTGAGCTTGGTAAGTTTGTGGAGGGAGGGTACGATGAGACTGCCTACAACGGCATATGGCCCGTCCGCAACTCTTATTAGCAAATATCTCCAGTGGCCGGAGATGGGGCACTAGATGGGAAGGGCTCTGAGTTCTACAGAGAATTCTCTCCCAGGTCTCTGGCTGGTGGGTCCTGCCCACACGCTCAGGGTCTAACTCAGGGGTCCCCAACACGGTGCCCGTGGGTGTCATGGCGCCCGCCAGGGCATCCATGTGCGCCCGCCTACTGGCCGCTGGACAAGCAGCTGCCGAAATGTCGCCTAGAAGTGGCAACGTCAAGAAGCGCTACCACCGAAATCCCGCTGAATTTTGGCGGTGTTGCCTCTTGATGACGCTCCTTCACGGCCAGCACCTTTACTGCACCTGCCACGTGGCCACTGCACCCCGGGGAACAGAACCATTTCTCTGGCTTTGCAGGATAGTCACCGTGGAAATTGATCCGACTGAGCAGGGAGCCTCCAACTGTCCTGCCAACCAGCAGCAGCTCAAGCCTGAGTCACTGGCTGCACACGCTCACTGCTGCATGGGGGCTGGGCTACCTCACCACGAGGCCAGTGTGCCCAGCCTGTAGGCAGCCAGGGAGCAAGGAGAAATGCTCAGGGAACCCTGGCAGGGGAACTGATGGCATGAAGCAGACGGGTGTTGAGTGCCCCCCACCCCAACGGCAGAAGCATTTTGGCCTGTCCATGCCCGGCTGTGGTTGCCTCAGTGCATTGTGGGACTCCTGGCGCACTGGTTGTTTTGTTCTGCGTTTGTACAGCCCCTAGCACCATGGGGTCCTGGCCCGTGACTGGCACTCCGAGGCGCTACGGAAACCCACATAAATCATCATCATCATCTACTGTTTGAGTGGCAGCAGCCTGGCCTTGTGTTCCTGCTGCCTCTCTGAAACCCGCTCCTCATGCTCCACTTCCACTCCTCGTAGTGCTACCAGGAAGAGAGGCCTTTAGGTCATTTCCACATGCACTGCATTGGGGACAACCAGCCAGCAGGGCCATCTGCAGAGATTGTGGCTTCTGGTCCAGACTAGGGGGAGACACTGGGGTAGACTGCACTGGCTCAGCTGACCCAAGCCCATGACCTTTGCAATCAGCTGCTGCAACCGGTGCTTGGCAAACTAGCTGGACAGGGGCTGTGTGTCTTATAGGTGTGTGTACAGCTCCGAGCACAACAGGAGGCTGATCCTGCATGGGGCCTCTGGCCTCTACGCCAATATCAGGGAGTTAACACTTTGTTTGCCGATGCTTGGCTAGGCCCTGCACACCACTAGCAGAGATTTTAATGTGACTAGGCCTATGCAAAAAAAAAAAAAAAAAAGTCAGATTGCGGGGAAAATAGATGGTTGTATTTTTCTCAGCTCCACCCACAAAATAAGCTCCTCCCACACGAGATGCCACTCACAGGAGATTGCAGCTGTTCACAATATGATCACAGGTGTTGTGGGGGCTCGGCTCCCCCTCTCTGGGGTGCAAATAAAGCCACAGGCTCTGCTGCGCTCCTCCACGGTGAGGCTCACATGCCCCATTGAGATTGGCTCCCTTCTGGGGGGGTGTGGGTCTTGAAGGCCCTGCTGCGCTCTGATAGGCCCTTTAGACTAGACTCTTTCCTGATTGGAGGATGGAAAAAAGTGACGGTATCTCCCGAGCCCCCTCACTCATGGCTCCAGAACGAACTGTTCCTCACAGTAAATTGTGCAGACAGATCGCCATAAAAGAACCCTTCCCCCACTTGATGAGCAGTGAGATAGTTAATATTCAACATGTTAACACTGTGCTCATCGGGTATCTGAGCTAGCCCTATTGAGATGAATGGGGCTGTTCACACCTCTCCGAGTTATGGTTTCAGGCTCTTTGCAAATGCAAGTAGACGTCACTGCATCAGTTGCCGGGGTCACATTTTCCAGGCTATCTCAGCAGCCGTAACAGCTGGAGATTTACTTTCTTTACAAAATGAAAGCTTAGTTCCTGGAGAAGAAGGTGCTGCTATACTGATCTGTACCAGCTGAATCTTAGGCCTGAAAACCTACCGAGTTCAGAGTTTGACCCAAAAAGGATGAGAAGCCAGATGCTTCCTAGTGCCCCCGCAGCTGGCTCATGCATGCTGGAGTCAAAGGCAGGTGCCCATCCCTCCTGCTTTCTGCCCACACACCAAATGCAGGATGGGAAGGGAAATATTGGGACCAATTAATCTCTTAATCACCAGGCATCCCGGAGAGGAACCCAACCCGACTTCCTGGAGCGGCAGTGAGTGAAATGAACAGAGAGGTTTGGAGCCAAGTGGCCATCCATAGTGCATGGGGAACGGGAGCAAAGAGATTAAGTGTCTTATCTTTGCTACAGAGCAAGGACAGTTTTATGCCACCAGCGATTTATTTCCCCTGCCAAAATATAAAATCCCCCCGCCCCATCAGCTGTTCACGGGGAGGCTCTCTGGAGCCTGAGGGGTTATTTGCTCTGCCTTAGAGGAACGGCATGGGGATGACAAGAGTTACATTCTTTGCCGGTTGTATAAACAGTTTGCACACAAACCTTAAGCCCATCGCAGAGCCAAGATCTCTTGGGTGGATGGTTTGGAATGTCCCACAATCCCCCTCCTGCTCAGCAAATAACCCTGCAGGGTCACGTTCGCTCGGCAAGAGTCCTCATGATGAACCACTACAACAGCCAACGTGACGGGCCGGGCCAAACCGGCCCTGGGGGCAAGGCCCTTGACTCCAGTGGAGTTCCGCCAACAGCCGGAAGATGAATTTGGCCCACACTGACTCGCTGGCCTGCACTTTGGCTCTGGTTCAGGACTCCTCCCCCCGTGTTCAGAACTGCCCGGGGACACAGGCTAATGGGCACACGTGTACCATGAATGGCCCCAGAGCCGGAAGTCCTCAATGTCGCCGCAGGAGGGTGACAGCATGTCAGAGGCAGCGTGGCCTAGTGAGCAGAGTTGAGAACTGAGTTAAGAGAGCTGCATTCTGTTCTGACCGCTGGGGGGCCTTGGACGAATTGCTTCCTCCTCTCTGCCTCAGTTTCCACATCTGTAAAATGGGGAGAGTGCTTTCAGACTGGGGGGGGGGGTTGGGAAAGTTTAATCTGTTATTGTTTGCAAAACACGTTGAGATCCTTACATGGGAGGTGCTCTGTGGGGTTCCCTCACCTTCCTGTGAAGTATCGGTTATGGGTACCAGAATCACCTTCCTGTGAAGTATCGGCTATGGGAACCAGAATCACCTTCCCGTGAAGTATCGGCTATGGGAACCAGAATGGATGGCCCACTGGGCCAAGGTGCTGAGGCAAACCCTGCGATCCTCTCCTACATTTACAAGGGGTACAGTGAGTCCGTCTGTTGGGGCGATGAGAGAGCGGGACATTGTGGACCTGGCAATGACAAAGCTGAGGAGAGAGTCCAAGCCGTCGCTGGGGCTGAGAGGCAGAATCAAACAACTCTGAGGAGCTGGGAGTCAGCCGGCTGAGACTGACAACACCTGGACACTTTTAACAGTACTGCCAAATTCCAACCAAACTACAGCCAGCTCCAGCCCCACCCCCTTTGCCAACACACACCTCTGGACAAACATCTGTCGGGGAGGGGCTAGGTTTACTTGGTCCTGCCTCAGTGCGGGGGCGGGGGGGAGGGGGTGAGATGACCTCTTGAGGTCCCATCCAGTCCTACCTTTCTATGATTCAATGAAACTCAAGACGGAACCAAAAACGCCACCGGGTATTTAAACCATCAAGTACAGAGCACGCATGATTTTCCTAAGGAGAAGACAGGCTAATAATACTTACATTTCCGAGCCCTTTCTAACATGAAATCTACCACATTAACCAACCATGAAAATGCAAAGCATTTGTGAGTTGCAGAAGGAACAAAAGTAACTTTACAAACAACGCTTTACAAACCACGTGATGGAGCCACAAGTCAGCTGGGGTTAGAACAAGACAGATGGAGAATAGGTTTCACACCAAAATAATGAAACAGGCCAAACACGGAGAAGGATTTTTGGTTGGTTGGTTGGTTGAAAAGGCAAAGAACTGTTTGGCCAGAACAACGTTGTTTTTCCCTCCATCAGTGAAATGACGTTGTGGCAAAATGATGAGGGGAAAATGACTGAATGACTGGCTAAAATGCAATCGGACAGTTCTGGTGCATTGTGTCAGGTGGCAGCTGAGTGCTCAGCAGAGAATATCCAGCTGTTATTGGAAGTGTCCAGAGGGGAATTAGAAAAATAACAACTGGTTTTTATTAAGAGAAATTAACGTGATTCAGCGAGTAAATGAGCAGCACGTCCAATTTCTTTAAAAAAACCCAGCTCGTTGAAGTGACATGCTGTGATAAATGAAAGGGGGGGCGGGGTAGCTCCCTTTTATGGACACCCAGCCAGCCAGTTAGCTATAACCCCTTTTAGTGGCTGTTCTCTACTTGCTTGTAAAGGGTTAAAAAGTCTCCTTGCATAGGTAAAAGGAAGGGAGTGGGCACCTGACCAAAAGAGCCAAAGGGAAGGCTAGAACTTTTTAAAATGGGGGAAAAAACTTCCCCTTTGTCTGTCTGTTGTTGTTCTCCAGAGAGAGGGAACAGAGCAGCGATGCTGTAAAAAGCTTTGGGCTGGGTATGAAAAATCATCAGCTCATACCTAGAAACTACTCATATGAAACCCTAGATATGTAAGTAGATCAGGGAATGTCTAGGAAGACACGATTAGGTTTATCTCTTTTTATTTCGTTATGGCTTATGGACTCCTCTGTGCTAACGTCAGGTGCTTTTGTTTTGCTTGTAACCTTTAAGCTGGACCTCATGAACTATTCTTGATGCTTAATCCTTGTATTTGCTCTTTTTAAATCTAGCAATAGCCTGAGTTCCCAGATGTATTTTCTTTCTTTTTTGTTTTAATAAAATTTACCTTTTTTAAGGACAGGACTGGATTTTTGTGTCCTAAGAGGTTTGTGCATGTTGTTTAATTAGCTGGTGGCAACAGCTGATTTCCTTTGTTTTCTTTCTCAGCTCTTCCCCGGAGGGAGGGTGAAAGGGCTTGAGGGTACCCACAGGAAGGAATTCCCAAGTGCGCCTTCCTGGGCTCTCAAAAGGGTTTTTGCACTTGGGTGGTGGCAGCATCTACCCATCCAAGGTCAGAGAGAAACTGTAACCTTGGGAGTTTAATACCAGCCTGAAGTGGCCAGTATTAATTGTTAGAATCCTTGCGGGCCCCCACCTTCTGCACTCGACATGCCAGAGCGGGGAATCAGTCTTGACACATGCAGTACGTGATCAGAACAAGTTTTCATTGGCTGATTTATGGGGCGAGAGGGAACTTGACACCTAGCAATCACAGAAAACTAGTGCCATCCCAGAGTGGAATTTGCATCTCAGGCCCAGCAGCACCCACAGTTCTTGTCCTCCTCGGAGCTGGGCTTCCAATGCATGGCTTTTCTCTGTGAGAAAAGGCTCTGTGAGATAGAGGCCTCGGAAGGATCAAGAAGCAAAGCCACTCACCATTTTGAGTTTGTCACATTTTGTTTAGAGCTGCAGAATTCAGAGATTTTTAAAGCCAGGAAGGACAATTAGACCACTTTGTCGGCCCTCCTGTATAGCACAGGCCAGAGAAATTCACCCAGTTATCCTTGTATTGAAGCCCAGTAAATTGTGTGGATGGGTCCAATTTTCATGGAAAATTAACAGAACAATTTTCCAGGGAAAATAAGATGGTTTTATTTATTTTTCTCACCACAAACAAGCTTCTTTCTGAGTGGGAAATAGGTCCGTGGTATAAGCAATGTTTTGTCTTTCCATTAGATATGTGTATGGCTTCCACTAACACAGGATTTGAGCACCTGGCAGTCTTTAGTGTACTTATCCTCACAACACTCCTGTGAGGTAGGGACGTGCTATTCCATTTTTACAGATGGGCAATTGAGGCACAGAGAGGCTAAGTGACTTGGCCAAGGTCAGACAGGAAGTCTGTGGCGGAGCAGGGAACTGAACCCTGGCCTCCCAAGTCTTGAATCACAACATCGTCACTCTCCTCTGTGACTTTAATGCTGCTGCTGATAATTTGAGTGGAGCATGGAAAAACATGATCGGACCTGTTACCCCGGAGACCTTAAACAGCAATGGCGAAGGCCTTTTGCCGTTGGGTGTTTCTCACGAGCTGTCATTATGAACATCTGCTTTCCCAGGAAGCGAATTCACCAATTTATTTGGTCGAGTAATGACAGCCAAACAAAGAAGATGACTGATGATATTATCATCTCCCGGTGCTGGAAATCGTCCATCAGCAACTGCAGAACTTAGCGGTCTGCCGAGCTCAGTAACATCAACCACAAATTAGTGTCTGCGATTTTCCATCTCGGACTAAAAAGCGCAGGCCAAGTGACAGTTGGGTTTCCAAAAGTCGAGTATTCTAACCTAAAAATTGATTGCTTTCAAAACTGCTGCGCAGTCTGAGATCCTGCCTGAGCATCCGCATGCTGAGTCCGCATGGGCAGACGTCAGGACCCGGATAATCATTGCCACCGTGACGGTCATTGGGCCCGAAAACGAGCAAAGAAGCCCTGGATCGCTGAGTCACCCGGCTCGCTTGAGAGGTGGTATGGTCATGTGTCGTAAGCTAAATGGAGCTCACAATAACATACTGACCACAAAGCTTTCATGGAAGCGAAAGCTATCGCACTTGAGGACGTTTCGGCAAGGAACGACGTCACTTCCTTATATAAACATTTGCATGACCATGCTGACAACGAAGATCATTCACTCGGCATGGCCGACTCCACTTCCGGTCAGCTAATCAATACAGAAGCCAGGTGCGTGGCACGCTGGAGTGACCATTCCAGCCAGCTGCTAACTGCAGCCCCAATTTCTTTGGACCCTGACATTAAAGGCACTGCCCCGAGTTGACCCATTCTACACAAAATCCTCCTGCTGAATTAACTATCGACGAAAGCCACAGAGCCACAGAGACGCTTAAGGGAAATAATGCAGCTGGAATCTGTGAAATTCCTGCAGAGCTGTTAAAATGCTCTGGCCCAGCTATTCTGTCGTGGCTGCAGACAGCGTTCAGTATCTTTTGGAGAACAGAGTCAGTCCGATCTGACCGGTAGAAAGGCATGTTTTCCCTCTTGGGAAACACAAAGGCGGCAAATGAGACTGTTGTGACTATTGTGCCATTACTCTTCTATCCGGCCCGGGAACAATTTAGCTTCCGTCTTGTTGCCCGGAGCAGCTGATATCTTAAGGAGCAAGAGAAGACCAAACAAGCCGGCTTCCCTCCTGCCTGTTCCACGGTGGAACAATTTTTACAGTACGCCAGCATATTGAGAAGGCCTGAGAATTCAAGCTCCCCGTTCGCATTACAGTGGTGGATATCCAGGCAGCACTTGGCTCTGTTGACAGGGAATCTCTCTGGCTGATCTTGAAACTTACAGGCCTCACTGACAAGTCTGGTAGAATGGTCCGTTTCTTGTCTGATAACTGCTCCAGTCACGTTCTTGTGAATGGGAAAAGCACCGCCTTCTTCCGAGTGAGGTCAGGACAAGGGTGTGTCACTGCCCAGAACTCTTCACTGCCATCCCAGACTACGCGCTTGACCAGAGACCAGTAAACAAGTTCTGGCACATGCCTGGATGATAAGAACGTCACTTACGTTGATTTTGCCAACAATGTGGGGCTGGCTGTCAAATCAATAGATGAACTGATTGCAGCACTTAAAGCCGGAGAAAGTTCAATGCAAAAGTTGGCCCGAAAATTAACAGGGGCGTGACGAAGTGGGACTGTTCTTAATGTTTTCCTCAGTTTCCCCTATGCAGTTCTTAAGTATCTAGGTGGTGGGATAAGAGTGTATGGTTGCTGCAGAGCAAAGGGCCAGTGTACATAAATGCCCGACACTCTGTCTCCTAGCAACTGATGGCCTGGGCCCCTCCTCTGCAAAGGTGCCAACTGAAGGTGTTGGAGACAAAGGGATCAGGTGACCTCCTGGCCTGGGAAAGAGACAAAGCCCAGAGAAGGAGGGGCTGGATGGGAGTTTGAAGTTAGCTGGGGACTGGAAGGGAGGGCAGACGGGGGTCTGCCTCGCTGGGCCCCAGAATGGACCCGGCGGAGGGGTCCCGTTTGCTGGACCTACAAGCTCTGTTTTAGACCGTGTTCCTGTTGTCTAATAAACCTCTGTTTTACTGGCTGGCTGAGAGTCACGTCTGACTGCGAAGTGGGGGGTGCAGAACCCTTTGGCTTCCCCAGGACCCCGCCTGGGCGGACTCGCTGTGGGAAGTGCACGGAGGGGCATATGCTGAATGCTCCCAGGAGAGACCCAGGAGGTGAAGCCGTGTGAGGTTCTTGCCCTGAAGACGGTCTGCTCCGAGGGAGAGGAGGCTCCCCAAAGTCCTGACTGGCTTTGTGGGGAGCAGTTCCAGAGCATCGCCTGGGGACTCCGTGACAAGGGGTAAAACCAAAATTCTTCCGGGCAGAAACTTCGAACCCGCTGCAGCCTCTAGCATCTTAGCGGGTGACCGTCCAGTCGAGATTGTCAGTGATTTCACCTACCCTGGTTCTGCTGTAGATAACATGGGAGACAAAAGTGTCCTCAGTCATGGGGCATTTCAACAAGAACACCTTTTGCAAATCATAGATCCTTCTACGTAGCGAGAGAAAGCTGAGGCTATCCAATGCTTTGGTGGTCGGTATCCTGACCTATGGGACAGAAACATGGCCTCTCACTGTCAAGATTAAAGAGAATTAGGACGTCTTTCAGATGAAGTACAGACGCTCCCCGACTTACACAATCGTTCCGTTCCGGAAAGCCTTGCGTAACCTGAATTTTACGTAAGTCGGAAATGTATATTGTGCAAGCATAAAAAACAAAAGAAAAATATTGCATTTACCTTAATCCTATTGTTATCCTGGCACACTGAAGGCTGCATTTTGGTGGTGGATGACAATGGGCTTAGTTTGTAGATGAGGAAGGAGAGGAGGAGACAGGCATGATTTGAATGAAATAATAGGGTGAAATAACAGAAATACAGTATTGCTGAAATAACACGAGACTGAGGCCTGGTCTACACTGGGTGGGGGGAGGATCGACCTAAGATATGCAACTTCAGCTAGGAGAATAGCGTAGCTGAAGTCGATGCATCTTAGGTCGACTTACCTCGCGTCCTCGTGGAGCGGGATCGACTGCCGCCACTCCCCCGTCGATTCCGCTTTCGCCTCTCACCGCGGTGGAGTACAGGAGTCGACGGCAGAGCGATCGGGGATCGATTTATCGCGTCTACACGAGTTTCGCAACTCGAAAATTTTATTTATGCCTTATGGAACTTTTTGCGTAAGGTCGAATTTGCGCAAGTCGGGTCTTGCGTAACCCGGGGAGCGTCTGTATTTCCAAATGATCGAAAACATCAAATGACCGGAATTCAAGCTGAACAAAGAGCTCCGTTTTCTAACTAAATAGGTCCCGCGCTCTCAAATTGAGGTGCGGCTTGGGCTGGCGCTCGGGCTCTGAAGCCCGCCCCACTCCCTAGGTGACAGAGGCTGAGCTGCACAGTCTATTCCGCTATTTTCAGCAGGGTAGCATGAGCCCCTGTCGACCTGGGCTGGGAGGCTCGCTGCCGTGGGCCGTGCACATGGACCCTGAGAGCTCCAGCTACATTCCACAGTGCAGTAGCCTTCCCTTGCCCACTCACATCAGGCCGGGATAGATTTCACTCTCCCTGACAGCTAGCTGGGCCCTCGTCTATCGCCGCGTAATGACAGGACAGCAGAAATGGAGATCACAGGGCGGTGAGACTGCAACTAGCCCCTGCTCGACGGGATAAGGGAGGAGCTCGGAGTTTTCCTGGCGTGAGAGCAGGGTCACGCTCCAGGCCAGCTTTCCGCCTTCCTCCTTCCCCGGCAGGAGACGAACGACAGCAGATAGGAACAGACCAAGCCATTCGGATACGAGAACTCACCCCCCCAAAACTCAAACTCAGCCTTGAGCTTGTTTTCCCCCCACAGATTTGGAAAGAACACGGTTTAACTGTTGTGTGGCATTTCTGAATTTCTAACAGCCCTTTGCCTTTCTGCAGCACCTCCCCCTCCCCACGCCATGAGGCCCATGGCGCTTGACAAATGTGAACAAACCAAGCTTCACCGACACACACACACATGCACAGCTTCTGAGGTAGAGAAGGCTCATTACCCCTGTTTTCTGAATGGGGAAACTGAGGCACAGTACCGTCTTACATCGCATCACTGGCAGAGCCCTGACTAGCTCTCTGACCGCCTGAGTCCCAAGCGGGTGCCAGGCCTACAAGGCTATCCGGCCCTCACACCAGCCTTTACTCTTCTCCCTCCCCCTCCGGCTCTTCCAAGTTCTGCCCCAGGCCCAAAACGAAATCACTGAAATACCAGGAATGATGACGTTTCCAACCCAACCAGGCAAAGCTGAGGAAAGAGCCGCCGAAGCCCAGCTAAAGCCACCTTTATAAAGGCCCTCCGAGGGCAAGCAGCAAGCAGGTCAGGACAGCCCAAGGCTGGGCACGGGCCCTGTGAGCAAAGCAGGCTGCGGAACGCCTCTGCCAGCTGAGCGCAGCCAGGGGACTCTTTACTGGAGCTGCCGGACATGGACAGACCCTGGGGTTCTCTCTGGCTCCCACACAGAATAGCACCAGTGCAATCTCCCTACAGAGGGAGCTGCCGTGGGAGAGGCTGCTACCTGCACTGCAGAGGAGACGTTAACTGTATGGAGGATCACGCAGCCCCTCTGAAATGCACCCACAGCCGCACCGTAGGCAGAGGGCAGCAGCCAGCCAGCCCCCAGTGAGAGCAGGAGGGGACACGCTGGCAACCCCCCAGCGCTAACCAAAAGCAACGTGGAATCTTTCCTGTCCATGGAGAACGGGACGCGGGGCTACGGTGGCTATGCTTGTGTGTGTGGCCATGGATTCGCTTGGTCGTTTAATGAGCTCATTAGGCACACATCCGGGGATGCGCCACGTTAACGAGCAACTTATTTAGTGGCGGATAATTGAGTGGGGCTTGTTTGATCTTTGTTTGGAAGATTGATGGGTAGTTCAGTTCTGCCCGTGGCCAGGCCGGGATATTAAAGCAATGCCATCGATTTCCTTTGAACGCTGAAGGGAGGCGTGAATTCCGCTCACTCTCGGGTAATGGCCTTCGCTGGCAGAGCCAACCGGTGCTGAGCAATTTGCTAGCTCTGTGGGGCAGCGACGTGGTGGGGAACCAACCCCGTGGACACCCAAAGATCATTCAGCACCCATGTCCCCAGTCCCAGTCCAGCTGCCATCTCATAAGTGCTGACTCTGTGGGTGCCCCGGGGCTCAAGCACCCACCCAAAAAAATAAAAAATAGGGGATGCTCAGCACGCAAAGGGCTGGATTAATCTTTGGTGGGCCCCCCACTCTGCTCACACTCTGCCCCGAGGCCCTGCCCCGCTTGGCCTCTTCCCCCGAGGCCCCGCCCCTGCTCAGCCTCTTCCCCCGAGGCCCCGCCCCTGCTCAGCCTCTTCCCTCTGAGGCTCCGCCCTGAGGCCCCACCCCACTCAGCCTCTTCCCCCTGAGGCCCCGCCCACCACTCACCTGTGGGCAGGGGGTGGAGAGGAGCACTCACTGGCAAAACCAAAAGTCAGCGCCTGTGCGATCGTTGCCCCGGCACCGGCTCCATGGGGGAGCCCCATCGAGCTGACGCCGAGACCGAGCTGTGGGCAGGGGACGTATGTGGGCACTGAGGGGACGTGGGTCAGAGAACATGCAGGGTGGGGTGGGGTGGAGGTCACAGCTGGCATGACCCAGAAAACCCAGAGAGCCATCGCCACCTTACAGCAGCACTCACCGTGATCTGGGGTCACCTCACCGCGGGTTTAACCCTTACTTGGCCAGACTCAGTTCAGCCTGGCTGAAGACTGGACGCTGGGCTGGGGCCCTTTGTGGGGGGGAGAGGAACCATGCAGGGGGCAGCTAGAAGCTTGGGCAGCTCGCAGGGGGCAGGTTGCTTGTCGTGGGATTGGGGGAGGTTCTGGCAGTGGAGAGGGTTCAGGAGAAATTGGAACTACCCAGAAAATGGGGGAGGGAGGATGTAACAGCCACCGGGGCTGGAATCTGCAAACGGCGCTAGAGGAGTTTGATCGTCCCACGCGGAATCTCATCCCCTGGCTGCGCCCGCTGCAGAACTGTAGCACGCCAGTGACCACGACTAGCCCATGGTGGGCCCCCCATTGCCCCAGCGGTGCCCCAGCACCCACTTTGCAGTCTGGGCAAGGCAGGCTCCCAAGCCCCAGATGGAGAACTCCTGTGGCAGAGAGATAGAGGTTATTCAGCAACCCCCATCCCCCACCCGCCCTCTCCAGCACGGCACCGTATTGTGCGCTCCCAAGCACAGGTGCCCCAGCTTAACACAGCCGTTCCTCTCTGATAGGCGGCTCAGTGCGGGGTACGTGGCCAGCCAGGTCTTGAATCACAGATTAAACTTCACCCCGGTAACATGACAGTGGATTAATATGGCAGAAACTGCCCGTCTCCCCCACCACTCAGCGTAATGAGGCAGGAAAACAACCTGGCGTGTGCGTGTGGGCGACGGACGTCTCAGTTACCCCATCACACAGGCCCTGTGCCAGAGCCCTACAACCTCCGGTGAGATCCGCCAGCCCTGCCGCATTGATGTTCCCACCGCAGCCCTGAGGCAGGAGCCCGAGCATATCGCTGGGTGAACGTCAGCGAAAAGGAGCATCATGAGTCTCTTGCTGCACAGGCCGGGGTGGGCATTGCAGAAGGCTGTAAGGCAGCGTAGGAGCACCAATCGCTCACACTGGCAGCATAGGGGGAGGGAGGACGTCCAGGGACAGGTGATGGATGGATCCGTGTTTCTAAGACAGGCCTGCTGCCCCTGCAGTCTGGCAATAGAAACAGGGCCAAGTCTTGGAGCTCCCATCCGGATCCAAACGTCCCCTGATTTCCGATCGGGGTTTTGGTTCAGCCCGTTAGACACCAGGGCCAGCTGCCAGTTTCAGCTCTGGATTTTGAGCTTCCTGACCTCACAAGCACAAGGCAATTCTTAGATCGAGATGGGCTGTTTGTCTAAAAGCTCGGCTCTAGTTCAAACCGGAATTAATGCAGGGAAGCTCTCTGGCCTGTATGACACAGGAGGTCAGACGGATCCGTGGAATATCTGAATCCAAGCTGGGATCTGAAGGAGGACTCGGCCGCGGCGTTCTGGAAGTTGCTGGGGAGTTTTCCCATGGTTTAAGCAGCAGCATAGGAGAAAGCACAAAGATTCTTGTGGGAGAAGCAGATGATCTAGGGTGGCATCGCAGGGGCAGTAAACACGGGTCAACTGCGTGATAAGACACTGGGGTGGATATGTGAGGTGGGGACAGATGGAGAAGGGCTTTGAAAGTGAGAACAAGTGTGTGTGTGTGTGTGTGTGTGTGTGTGTGAGAGAGAGAGAGAGAGAGAGAGAGAAAGAGAGCGTGCAAGAGATGCCATGGATAAGGCACCCAGGGGCTGTGCAATGATATAGTGCCACCACTTGGGGAGGGATGGGTGAAACCTCAGAAAGGTCCAGAAGCTGGGAGAAGCATCCAAGCATATCCACATCCCTTTGGGCTGTGGGCCAGGCTCATCTCTCTGCAAAGCAGGAACTCTTGTGCTATTTCCACTCCCTCATTATGACTGGGACTTTGCATTTCTGGGGCAAAATGTTTCCCCTCCTTGCCCCCCAACATAACTGATTTCTCCCCTTCGTAACCCAACTCGGGACTGGGACAACCTGAGGACTGTCCTGAGGG
Organism: Terrapene triunguis; assembly: GCF_002925995.2. Taxonomy (NCBI): domain Eukaryota; kingdom Metazoa; phylum Chordata; order Testudines; family Emydidae; genus Terrapene; species Terrapene triunguis. The sequence continues at coordinate 402,030 of NW_020664781.1, forward strand.
TCTTCTATGATATGTGGAATCACAGTCCTCCTTAAACAGGAGGCGTTCATCAAATCACAACACTACAACCACAAACACACTTCCACTCAGCTCATGTTCCAGCTTGGTCTCCTTTGTCTACCAGGAACTCTATATAGCACATGGAGACACCTAGTGGCTGAACTGTAGACTGCAAGGAAACATACTGCAGCGACTGTGAAATGATTCCATTGGACACACCCCATAACACGTGTATGTAATGATGCCCCTGAGCAGGCTGCCTACGGGGATTATTCTTGGGGCCTCAGGTGCTGAATGCATGAGCCTCTATGGGTCCTTTAGCCAGACGGCTGGGGAAGGAAATCTCATGGGGCCCAGCAGCTTGATCCTCACAATTAAAAGGGACGTGCTGGCACCAGCCTTTGCCAGGTCTCCATCAGTACCACTGGGGAGGGGGACGGAACAAGCAAGCTGGGTTCCACACCTGCCAGTTCCCAGCCCATGTCCTATCTGAGCCTTAGTGAAAACAAAGCAGGCCAGGGCTGGAAACGCTGCCTCACTGTCAATGACTTTCCTTGGCTGGGGTACAGCAGGCACATGTGCTGGGGGAGGATCGGGGGATGCTTGTTTAGAGAAGCTGCAAATAATTAGGTGACATGTTTGAGTGTTTACTGTGCCGGCCTGGCCGCATGAGCAGCAGGAGCCTGCCTCGCGGTTTACTCCTTTGGAGATGCTGCCGTCAGTTCCAGGACAGAGCTTTGGAGCACGGATGGCAGATGGTTTAAAGACATATCACCTCAGAGCAGGTACCGAGAGGGCAGCGGCGAGACAAGCGTCCCACACAATGCCCCTGCCTTGTGGGGAAGAGACGGCCAGGCTCCGGGATGCACGGGTACTAGTTGTGACGGGGGCTGCTGAGATATGGAAGCTGCTCCACAACATGGTTCACACTGGCCTTGCCACAGCTGCCAGATGGGAATGATCTTGGACTGAAGCAGCAATGTAGAGGTAAAAGGCTCCTTTCTCCCTTTACCAGTACCCATAACAACACCTAGCTCTTATCATCAACCCTGTTTTACAAATGGGAAAACTGAGACACAGAGCAGCGGAGTGATTTGCCCCATGTCGCACACACAGAGTCCATGGTGAAGCGGGGACTTGAACCCATATCTGCTGACTCCCACGCCTTTGGCCCAGCCACTGGACCATCCTTCCGCCCCTACTCCTGTGGAAACTCAGCAAAAACATACCTGCCCCTAAACTGCTCCCCTTCTCCATACACACTGCTCCACGTCCTGTGAAACACAAGCCATCATGGCTGGGGTTCTTTCCCTTTCACGACTGTGCACCAGGATCCCCTGGGATATCAGCACTGCCCTGAGAACGGAGGGTGTTAGTTAACTTGGTCTCCCGTATGCTGGCTTTGCAGAACACAAAATAGTGTAGGTCCTACTTAAACAAGGGCTATTTTATTTCACAGTGATAGAATTGTGGGTAAAAACAAAAACATGAACTACAAAACATGCAAAAGGCAATTCCCATCACTAGCAACGTGTAACTAACCAGAGGAATGACTTAGCTAGGGACATGACAGGTTTCTAGATCACTTGGAGTCCTTAAATCAAGACCAGATGTCTTTCTAAAAGAGATCCTTAGGCTTGGAAGGATTAGATTATTATCAGTAAATGTCGGCAAACGTTGATTTCACCAAACACACACAAACCGAGGGGAAACGTATTTCCACCAATCATCGAAATGTGCAGCTAGGCAAAGGAAGAAAAATGCTCCTTGAGAACTTCTTAGCGTCTGATTGAAGGATATCGACTTTGTATATTTTGACATGTGATGCTGACAATTTGTGTTTTTAACGTTTATGAAGCGTTACAATTTTACACGTCATTAAATAATTATTGTCTGACTTCCCCTCCCCTGCAATGTCTGACCCTCCCATACTTCCCCACAACTGGGAAAATGTAAAAATCCATTATTTTTTTAAAAGCTTAAAACGAAACATCGATTTGATCAGCATAAATTACATAAAAAACAAACTGAATGAAGCCACGCCTACTCATAGGCATTTAGAAACAGGGTGCAGCATAGCGCCCTCTAGTGCATGCTGCCGGCTGTCACCGGAAGTGGGTTAGAGAAAGACGCGGAGATGGGCAGCGTTCAGACACTGAATCTGGTTGCATCCATCCTGTCACTGAGGTAATTATTAAATCAAAGCATTTCACTGAGAGCCGAGACGTCCTGCTTCTGCGTGGGACCCTCCTCTGAAATCATTAAGAACCTTAATTGTATGGCGCACTTGGGGGATATGCCATGCTTCTGTAGACATGGAGGTCTGGATAACTGGGGGGCCAGTTTTCGGACCTTTTACCCACGGGGTTTGTTAAATCCACCTTCAATTTAGGCACTGGTCCTGCAATAAGCTCTCTGCTCCCACTGGAGTCTTTTCACATAGGATCTCACTCCAGGATCAGGGCCTTAGTTTGTAAGATCTAAGGGTAGATTGTTTCCTCTGTGTGTCTGTACAATACATAGCACAATGGCACCCCGGGGTACAGGGCCGGCTCCAGGGTTTTTGCCGCCCCAAGCAGCAACAACAACAAAAAAAGCCACAATCGCGATCTGCGGCACTTCGGCTCTACCGCCGCTGCTTCAGTCTTCGGCGGCTGGTCCTTCGCTCCGAGAGGGAGTGAGGGACCCGCTGCCAAATTGCCGCCGAAGAGCCGGACGTGCCGCCCCTCTCCGTTGGCTGCCCCAAGCACCTGCTTGCTGGGCTGGTGCCTGGAGCCGGCCCTGCCGGGGTATGATACAGTGGTCCAGGGAACCCCGCAGAATTTAAGGCCGGAGGGAACAATTACGATAGTCTACTTTCCCCTTCAGCATCATACAAGGCCAGAGATCTCCCCCTAGTCATTCCTGCACTGAGCCCTAAGCAGTTAGTTCCCCGTCCCACCCAGCTCCTGATCTCAACAGCTGGGGGTGCTACAGACAGACTCGGCTGGAGCAGAATTTAAGAGCCAAGCTTCAGGCTTGCAGATTTTAGCAGGTGAGCTACAAGCGTGACGCTCTCAGGGCAGCCCTAGCGTTCAAAGGGTTAACTCGGGTGTTTGGAAATCCAGGAACTTCTCCATGTGGGAAAGATTATGGACATGTCAAATATTGGTGAAGCATTTGCTTCTTAAGGGCTCCCACCACCGGTCAGCTTTCATAACTAAGCAAATCCAGGGCCATGCTCCTTTGAAATGACATTCCCAGGCACACCTGTGCCTTGTAATTTAGGGAAACATCAAGACCAACACATGAATTAAGCTGCCCCCAATCAACAGAACCCTCCAGGGTCTGGCTTCTTTAGCATTTCCATGCTTGTTCTCTGCAGGATACAGGCTGATTTTAATCATGGACATTTTAATACCCCTCAAAGCTTTAAAAAAAAAAAAGATTCCAAGGGATTTGATTCCAAAACTTTGCACATTAGAGGAAACGCACCCTGAAAATTAAAGGAAAAAGAGAGAGCGGGAGAGATTTGTCAATTTAATCCAATCCTAGCCAGCCTGTCAGGCATGCAGTAAGAGAAAGAAGCTGTGCGTGGGCGGGTCTAACGTAATATCACTTCTCCCCGCGCTGCTATTCCTGCTGGCTGAGGCTGGGCAGTTGTAACAGCGGTTTCCCTGCAAATATTTCGGTAAGGCTTGCTTTGCCGCTCTCCTGCCAACGAACGGCATCTCCAAACCCACCCAGAGGAGAGATCTCTCAGTCACGTTACAGATGTTAATTAAGCCTCAAATCCCACCCGGGAGCTTAGGTCAGGGTTAATATTCCTATTATGCTGGTAGGGAAACTGAGGCATGGATTATTTAGGAAGGAAATCCAATAGGTGGTGTGCTCTTTTGACAATCCCAGCCTAAGTGACTTGCCAAGATCACACAGCGAGTCACTGGCGGAGGCGGGAATAGAGCCCCGGAGTCCTGACTTGTGACCCAGTGCTCTCCTCTGTGTAAACACCAAACGGCACAATAGGACAGAGGAGACACCGTGGTGCAAATCGGGCGGTATGGTGTGGTACGTCGTACCAGGAAGATATTTATAGCCGTAGGTACCGGAAAGACAGGAGGAGGAGAACGTGGGGAGGGCTGTGGTGCATTGGCAGAGCTGGCACAGCACATCCCCAAGTCACCACTTTGCTTGGCAATCACCATCAACCCCCCCCCCCCCACACACACACACACCGAACGCTGCTAAGGCAGAATCCACAGCAGCCGCGGGGCGCACCACGGCCTGCAAGCTCCATCCCAGGCCGCTTGACGCCAGACCCTACAAGTCCCTCTCTCCGTCCTCATATCAAATCCGCTTCCCAGGGTAGGCTCACAGACAAGCTGCTGCGTTTGTATGGTGTTCTCAGCACAGACCCTCCCCAGAGCGTAAAACTGAGCTCTCTACAGGGAAAGAGTCAGCAGGAGAATGGGGCAGGAAATCAGAGGGTCTGCCAGGGTGTCCCATCTGACTCCACAAGCAGCTATTGCTTTCCAGGGGCCCGAAGCAGCAGCCTGCGTGTGCCTGTGGATGCGCACCCATGCACGTGTGATTGTATGTACGTGACGGGGGGAGTCTGGTAGGATATGTCGAATTTGTAATCTAGTCCTGTGTGTGTGTGTGTGTGTGTGTGTGAGAGAGAGAGAGAGAGAGCGCATCTACAACACATGAAATTGTATGTACACGATGGGGATTTGGGTGGTGGAATGTCAGTTTCCTTATCTATTCCTCTCTGATCGTATGTACATGATGGGGGGAAGCATGGAGGGACATGTCAATTTCATGATCTGCTCCTGGGCGTGCGAGCACCCACCGGAGCGGAGATTGGGGAGAGAGGCCGTGTGTCCGGTTCACTCCTGTGTCGCTGCCACATTGGCGTTTGACTGATCCCTGGGGTCCTCTAGACACGAGATCGGCAGCCAGAGGCACCCGACGCTCAGCCATGGGCAGCGATTACCAAAGCCAGTTCGCAGGCAGCCAGCAGCAGGGCCTCACCACCACAAGGACTGGCTGCAGGAAGCAGCTCCCTTCTTCTTGGGCCTGGGGCAAGGGTTATTCAGGCAGGGGTGAGGAGGAAACCCGGTGACTGTGGGTGTGCAAAGAGCTAGCACAAGGCCTGAGGGCTAAGCAAGGCTGCAGTGGCACCTGGGCTTTGATTTCTCCATGCAGGGCTCAAAGTGAGGCAGGAGTTCAGTGGGCCCTAAATTGTAATTTCCCCCTATCATGATTGCTGCTGCCTTCCCGTCTCTGCCTGCTCCAGTCCACCCCAAACACAGCTGGGCCAATCCCCTCCTACTGCCATCACGGTCTCTATACTGACTTCCCTTTGCTGTCTGCAGGACACTGAACCTTTAAATCACGGAGAAACAACAAGAAAGAACAAAAGTCAAGTCTCCAGGAGAGAGCGCAGAGTGTATGTGTGTGAGTGAGTCTGCAGGGGCTCAGAGAATGAGAAAACCAGTCACACGCCTTCTGCCCACAGGCAGAGGGCTTAGAAATGTAAAGGCGCCGTGTGCAGAAAACAAAAGGCATCGTAGTCCCGTGGGGACGAGCACCCCAGATATTGATCAGATCCGTTCATATTTTGCTTTACTCTCTGCTGGGACGGTAGAAAGAGACCCGTTGCACTTTCTGGCTCACCTGCTCCTAGCACACAGCTGCACTGCTCAGGTGCAGGGGAGATTTGGGCTGGGATTCCCAGGGGAGTCTACCGGTTGAAAGTCAATGGGAGTGAAAATGCCAGCTCAGGGTGTAGGTTACATACCAGCTGCTGGCTGTGAAACACTCCCTGCAACAGGAGTGAAACTGGAACTTGTGAGCTACCCCTGAGCAGGGACTTGGGGATCTTAGCTGTGTGGGGAGAGCGTTTCTCACCCCGGACGAGCTGTGAATTGCATATGAAGAGAACAGTGTAATTAAAGAGGCGCTGTGGAGCCACTTGGCGGTGTCAGCTGGCAGCTCAGAGACCCAGCTGAAAGGAAAGCAGCGTGGGCAGACAGTTCTCCACATGTGGCCAGGCAAGTCGCACCTCCGCTAAGGCACAGCCCCATCCCTGTGGAGGCATTTACAGGGCCCCATCACCCAATGTGTTTTTCTTCACAGCCCCTTGGGAGGCAGGGTGGTGTCCCCACCCCCGTAGCCCAGATGGGGAACTGAGGCACAGGCAGCATAGGCCGCTTGACAAAGATATCAAGGGGCCTGCAAAGAGGGGGGATTTTCCCAAGCCCTTCAGCCCCACTGGCCACCTGGCCCTCAGCAACTTGCCCAGGGTCATGCAGGGCGTCTGTGGCAGAGGTGGGGATTGAACGCTGGTCTCCCAAGTCCCAGGCTGGCCCCCTAACTGGGCCAGACTTCCACGCTGTGGGCAGCAGGGAAACCAGGGCTCTGGCTCTCTTGTCTCACAGACAGACCGGGCAGATCTCAGGGGATGCATGAGCTCTGTGGGCTCTCCCTGAGGGCAGGCCCATCCCTGCTGCTGAGTGCCCTCAGAGAACCCTCTGAGAGGACTGAGCAGGGCTGAAACCTGCCGTGTCCTAGGAAAATCCCATCGGTTTCTCTACAAGTTGCTCCTGACATCTCAGGCTGGACAGGGCCCCTCTAGAAATGCCGGGGATGTTTGCTCCTCTAGGGTTCTAGGCATAGGCTCCGACTCCGTGGGTGCTCCGGGGCTGGAGCACCCCCGGAGAAAAATTAGTGGGTGCTGAGCCCTGCTCCGCCCCCCTGTTCCAGCCCACCTCCGCCTCCTCCCTTGAGCGCGCCGCCGAGTCCTGCTTCTCCCCCCTCCCTCCCAGCACTTGCGCCGCGAAACATTTGCGCCTATTCATTTCATTGGGTGACCCCTGGTTCTTGTGTTATGTGAAGGGGTAAATAACATTTCCCTGTTCACTGTCTCCATCCCATTCATTGTTTTATAGACCTCAATCATATCCCCCCTTAGTGGTCTCTTTTCCAAACACACACACACACTGGGTGGAGAACGCCCCCACCCCACCCCCCCACACACACTCGGCCCCGCCCCCCCCCCCCCCACACACACTGGCTACAGCTCCGCCCCCCCCACCCACACACACACACTGGGTACAGCTTCGCCCCCACCACCCCCACACACACTGGGTATAGCATCACCCTGCATACACATTGGGTACGGCGCTCCCTCCCCCACACATACACACACACACACACAGACACATACACAGGGTACGGCGCCTCCCCCCACCACATACAAACACACACACTGGGTACTACGGCACCCCCCCCACACACACTGGGTACAGCACCCCCATCCCCTGCACACGCGCATCCTAACACCCACCCCCTCCTTGTGTGTGGCCGTGGAAGGGGTTACAACAGACATCCCAGCCTGACTGGCCCAGCACAGACACGAATCAGCAGAAGGGCAGCAGAAGCCCAGCTGCCTAGGCGGGATGGAAGGGGAGTGAGACGGTCCCTTAAGTACCTTGGGCATAAATGATTCAGTCCACAGAGTAGTGCCGCAGGGAGAGAGGCAGGGTGCACCAGGCCTACAGGCAGCAGAATTTGGTTCTTCTCAGCACAATAACCTCCGTGACTCAGTTTCCCCAGGTGCGATGGCACTTTCCTCACAGGGGAGGAGACGGTTGGGCAGCTGAACTTGTCCCAGCTTGATCTCCAGTGGAGGATAGAGACAAGCCAGCTGAGCTCAGTTGCCTTGGAGGAACATATGGGAAGAGACCATCCCTTAAGTACCTGGGGCCTAAATTATTAATCACACACAGCGGTGCAGAAGGGGGATCCCGGTGAAAGGGAAACCTCAGGAGAGGAATCCTGCTCAGTCCCTTAGCTCAGTGACTACAAAGCATCAGGCTGGACAGCCTTAACCCTTTCCCTCCCATGGTTGGACGGGGTGCGTGTGTTTGTGTACGTATGCACACAGGCATCCTAAAGTAGCACGGCAGGGCTGGCCACAAGGGCTGGCCCTGTGTTATCAAAGGTTTTAAGAGCAACGCAACCATCTGATCTCACACAAGGTTCTTGACTCACGGGAGTTTTTCAGAGTTCGTGTACTTCTCATTGCGGACTAGTTCTTCCAGTTCCTGGAAACGCTATCCATAGTGTGTGTGCGTGCGCGCATCCAGGCTGGTACCAACGCCCTCTGCTGGATGGACTCACAACTGCTCCAGTGTGTGTCTTAGGCCCTATACTGCTAACAGCGAAAGGAGAGTCTCCAGTCTACCCCTTTTTATTTCAAGCACAAAGGGGGGAACTTTCAAAGGCACTTCCATTTGTGGCTTGAAAATCTCCCTCAGGCTCAACTTTAGGATCCAGTCTGACAGTTTCTCGGTAACACTTCTGTCAGGTTGGTAGAGTCACGCCAACAGAACTGCTCTCGGGGCCTGGCACAAGGCCCTCTCGTGTTTATAAGAGCACCGAGCACAATGGGGCTCTGGCCCAAGACTGAGCCTCCTACGTGCTATCGCAATACAAATAAATAACAGTGCGACGTATGGTAGCAAGGAAACGCTGTTGGACTGCACTCCCCAGACAGGCAGCTCTGTGCTTAGAAATCAGAGAATTAAATATGAAAGACAGTTAGCAGCAAAATCCAAACAATAAATAGATTTAAAACCCCAACAACATGTCTGTGCAATATGCCACAAAGGGAATCCAGTTCGTTTAGCTCAGCGGTTCTCAAATTGGGGGTCAGGACCCCTCAGGGGGTTGCGAGGTTATTACATGGGGGGGGGTCGCGAGCTGTCTGCCTCCACCCCAAACCCCGCTTTGCCTCCAGCATTTATAATGCTGTTAAATATATAAAAAAAGTATTTTTCATTTATAAGGGGGGGCGCACTCAGAGGCTTGCTCTGGGAAAGGGGTCACCAGTACAAAAGTTCGAGAACCACTGGCTTAGCTAATGACGGTAGCAAGGCCAGATTTTTAAAGGGATTCAAGCACTCAAAGACCTTTACAATTCCAGCATTTGGTCCCTTCTCCTGTCTTTGGGCCAGCCGCTAGAGGAGAGAATCATTCGTGTATTACAGTTCGCTCCTGCACTATCAGAGTACAGTTGTGTCCCTCTCTGCCTCTTGAGTCTGTACTGAACCAACGGTCCCACCTGGCTTTAGGGGGTGCCCTCTTTCACAAGATTCAGCCGGATGGTCTCCTTCTTTTCCCACACTGTTGTGTAGTGTTGCTGTGAGCTGTTAACCAGCTGCCACAATCCCACCCCAGAAGTGGCTGCATTTCAGTTATGAGTAAAACAACAGGTGCATTTTAGCTATGGATGAATCAATTTTTATGTATATAGAATAATCCACTGAGGGAAAGGGGCTTGAAACCGTAAGCTGGATCTAATTTTTGTGACGGGCCTACCTCCTAAAACCTATGCACTCTGAGATGAGGACCCTATTGTACACATACCTAGTAAGAGACAGTCCCTATTCTAGAGCTTGCAAGGGGTGGGTGGGGAAAAGGGAGGATTCTTATCTGCATTTTGCAGGTGGGGAAACTGAGGCACAGAGAGGCGCAGTGTCCAAGGTCATAGAGGGAGTCTATGGTAAAGCCACGAATTGAACTAACAGCTCCTACGTCCCAGAGCAGCGTCTTAGCCACTAGACCATCCTCCCTGGAGGAGGAGGGGCAGCTCTGGGAGGGGATTTTGAAACATGCCCCCGATCCAAACCTCTGAGCATCAGGTACGGCGTGGGAAGCGGCAGCGCAGTTCAAGTTGCCCAGGGCTGATAGCTGTCCCCTGGAGACTCTCCCCAGCACCGACTCCACCCACCTACTACAAGCCCCCTGGCCAGTGCCAGGTGCCCCAGAGGGAATGAACAGACCCCGTAATTATCAAGCGATCCACCCCCTGTCGCCCGTTCCCAGCTTCTGGCAAAACTAACTAGGTAACGCTGCACATGCTACTGAATGAGACTCATGGCTCATCCCCACCGCAACATCGCCGAGCGGGCCAGCTGCACCACACATGAACAGGGAGTGGGGGGTGACCATGAATCCCCCTCCCCAAAGGGACCCCGCCTTAGTGCCGCCCTGCGAGCTCCCAGACGAGACGGCAAAGCCCCAAAGCAGGCCAGCCAATTGCAAGGACAGCGCCGTGTTCATCTGCGCTCAGTGACCGGGCCATGAATCTAAACGTGGCCTGGCGCCAACCAGCCCTGATCCCCTTTGCTTTGTGTTCTGGAGAGACCAGGTGGGAAAGCGACTACGATTCGCAGGGGGGCACAGACCCAGCTTCCATAGACCCCCCCAGCCAGCAGCTGTGCAGTCCCTGACTCAACAGGGGAGCCAGCCCTGCTCCCCCAGGCAAGAGACCAGCAGGGGCTTGGCTCTGAAAGGAAATCAACATGCACAAGGATTCCTCAGCAGCCCACACTGCCCTGGACTGGGTCCAGGCAAAGCCAGAGCTGAAAAGGGAAAATGCCTCCAGTTGGGAAATGCAGCCCGCCCCCCAAAAATGGGACCACCCCGCAACTGCCCCAGCATGTCAACAACCCCAGCAAACAGCCCGGGAGAGGGAGCTGCTCACTGCAAAGCCGCCACCTCTCTACTCATCTCTTCCCCGGCGGGGAACCAGGCCAGGGAGAAAACCACCCGCTTTTGAAAAGTCCCGTTTTTCAAGCCTCCGCTGTCTCATCTCCCAAGGGCTGGAGCTGCAGCGCTCCGGTCGAACAAAGCGACGGACGCCGGGCACCCTGGCTAGCGGCAGATGCCTCCCGAGAGCGAGAGCCCAGGATAATGTGTGATTCATTGGGCTATGAATGTGCATTAGGTAGAGAATGCCTCATCGGAGAGCGGATTGCTTGGAGTCTGCGTTCTCTCTCCTGTGCCATTAAATACCACACACCGCTCTGCTGCTCTGCACACAAAGCAAATGCCTAGATCTCCCCCCCCCCGCCCCCCCCGACCCCTAAAAAAAAAAATCCTAGTGGATAGAAATGCAGCGGGATTATAGCGGTAACTACGGTCCAGCAAACATCCAAATAATGCAAGAGCCAGAATCACCATCTGCAGCAGAATAATAACAATATTAACCAACCTGGTTCCTTTGTCTCCCATGGCCCAGGCCAACCTTCCAGCCACTTGTCAGGGAGTCAGGGAAGGAGCAGAGAGGTGTGGAAAATTACTAGATATTAATGTGGAGCGAGCCAAGGAAGCGGTCTCTTTAGGCAGGAACGGCCTCTCGTGCTCTCCCCCGCACAAACACGCAGACCCCGGCTGCAGACGATGCAGAGAACTCCACGGGGCTGTCGCCTTCCTCCGTGTCTAATAACAACAAGGCGGCTGGGCGTGTGTCCGTCCGGCTCTGAAGTGCCTTTGTTTCTGGAGATCACAGAATGGAACAAGCCCAGCTGTTGTGCACGGATGTAAAACCAGCCATGAGATTAGGGGCACAGGCGGAAATCCAAGGCACAGGGACACACACACACACACACGCACACAGAGGATCCCTTAGAGGGAGGTTGCTCGCATACACGGCTGCTCCATCTCTCCCACTGACAGCTTCCCCTCTTGCTTCTATGGCGAGAGATCCACCCTCGCTCGGCTCTGAGCAACACTGCCTCCTACTCCAGCCTTGCACAGCTCAGGACGGAGCCGTGCACAGCTGCTGCAGCCAGTGTGGTAACAGGCTCAGGCAATAATAATCATCATCTCCACTCCGACTGCCCAGAGCTGCATGAGAGCAGGGGGCTGGCTCTGCTCGTGGCCTGTGAACTCCAGAGTGTGTGTGTGTGCTCGGGAGCTGGCCACGCAGGGGAGTTTGTGTCTCCTAGAAATGCTCTGTGACCCTTCTCTTTCTGATGCCAAACAGCTGGGTTTGGGCAGAACCCATCCCACTCTGGCTGCTTGGCTTGCAGGACAATGCACAACCGGTCTCACTCCGGCGCTGCCCTCGGAACTCACCCCTGATCAGCCTCTTATTAACAACCATCTTCCACTACGGCACATTGCATCCGAAGGGCTTTACAGACGAGAGAGACTGGAATTGCTCCCCCCCTCCCCCAGCTGAAATGCAGCCACCTCTGGAGTGGAACATGGCTACTGCAGAACACGGCCTCCCAGTGCTTAGCAAAGTTCTGTGCCTGGGGAAAGTAGGTGCCTTGTAACCAGCACTGGCTTCTAATTTGGGTGCAGGTCAGAGCTCCCCTCATGCTTCGGGTGCACATCCGAGCTTCAGTCACGCCATACTGGAATGTACATGAACATAGCGTGTGTCACATCCCCCTCTAGTGAGAACAACCTACCATTGCTGCCAGCGGACGGAGTTACTCCTTTAACGCAAGCAGCAGATGTCGGCGGTGTGGTGTTTAAGGGCCTGGGTTTAAACCCTCCTGATGACCCCTGGCATTTGCACAGGTGAGCAGAGATGCTAGAGCTACTGCCCCTGACGCCCCCTGCTGGCCTGACACAGCTTGTTTATTCACTTACTAGGCACGGGCTGGGTAGGCGGACTGGGGAAGCCTTGGTGGGTATGGATGCAGCCACATGAGCCCATTAGATAAGCTTCAAACCATACAGTGACGCGTGATGGACCACATCTGAACAGAACAAGCTCAATGCGCCTTTAGGAGACAATGGAAAAGAGGCGGGACTAGGTCATCCAGTCTGGCCTCCTGTATATAAACCCAGGAACCCAAATTAGCAACCAACGTATTACAGCCCACAGGAGACTGGACTATGCCATAGGCAGAGAACAGGAGGCTCCAAGGTGCACCAAGGCCCCTGCCATGGTGGGCAAATGATTAAATGAGACATACCCAGATGATAGCGAGTGACCTGCACCCACATGCTGCAGAGGAAGGAGAAAAAAAAACACCCCCAAAGGTCAGTGCCCATGTGACCAGGGGGGAAATTCCTTCCCGACCCCACACAGGGCGATCAACTAGACCCTGAGCACATCGCAAAGAACCAGCCAGGCAAGCACCAGAGAGCGAGAACGCTCAGTGACCCCACTCACCCCATCCAGAGCCTCTTCAAACCATATGGTTGTCTCAAGAGATGCAAAAATGAGCTTTGTGCACATGTAAGAGCACCCCGAATCCAGTGCCTGGTATTACAGTAGCACCTAGAGGCCCTAGCTGAGATCAGGGTGCCACTGGTTAGACTGTCCCCTCCACAGAGAACTTACAACCCAAATGGACAGAAGGCAGAAGAAAGGAAAAAGAAATACCCCCATTGTGCAGCTGGCGATCCCAGGGACAGAGACGCAGGGAGTTGTCCAAGGTCACACAGAGAGTTGGTGGCAGAGGTGAGGACTGGGACCGAGAACTCCTGGGTTGCACTCTGTGATGTGCTGGGGATATGAGGAGGAGGAAGATGGGAGGAAACAGGCAACCGTTTGTTTCAGGACATGAGCCTCACACAAGCTTCTCCAGGGTGTAGGGAGCAGGGGACGTCGCCGTAGCAAATTCTGTTTGTTTGCAAATCTCATTGCTGTTGTGGTTTGTCCCCTCTTGATTCTCTCCCATGAGGTCACCGACGTTCTAGGTCTCGCTTTAATTCTTGAAAAAGACAGCAGTGGCCCATTCCAGAAAACTGCTAGCCCAGCGTGAAGAGCTGCTCTCCAGTGAATACAAGGCTATTTGTGTAGCTGAGTGGTTAGCTAAAGTCAGAGGGTTCGGGGACGGGGCCACTTGATCCTTCCCACAGGCAGGAGACAATCTCCATTTCTGAGGCAGATGCCGAAGCTATTCAAATATCCTGAGCTTGACTCTCCTCAGCTCCCTGTGGTTCTCTTCCCACAGATGTTTATTTTCTGCACAAATGTGAGTACCAAATATTTTAGGCTGAAAACCCCAAATATTTCAGTTTCCCAGGTCTGACTACATCACCCATGATGCACCTCAGTCTCCCTTCTTGCAGAGGGGAGGCATTGCATCATGGGAGTCCCTGGCTCTGAGGCATGATGGGCAATATAGCCCAGCTGACAGAAGAACCACAGCTCCCATGAAAGACAATTTTCAGCCAGGCCTAGTTACAATGATACAACAATTGGGGACAGGCTCTGTCATTTACTATGGGTTTGTGCAGTGCCTAGCGCACAATGGAGCCCTTGACCTGGCTAAGGCCCATAAGAGGTCTTGGCAGAGGTACACTGTTATTAATCAGGTGTGAGCAGAGAACCGGCCCTTACCCAGCTGCGTGTGTATGAGTTATCTGGGAAACCTTTACAGTAATATCAATAATCTCTTTCCACTGCCGTCATCTGTTTCCTTTATTTCCATTTCACGCTGTTTGGCTGATGAAGCTAGACTGGTCAGTTTCACTTCCTGGTTCTCATGCACCAATCCTAACAACATAGGGTTAAATTCCACTCACACAGGTGGAGCTCTGACTCTGTGTGTAAGAGAGACGAATTCAGGCTTTTGTGCTTAGACCCGGAGACCCTCAACAACAGAAACCCTTTGGCTTGACACCTGCAGTGCGCTGAGAGCAGCCCTGCGTTCTCATCACCCTCTCCCCTGGGATCGCTTGGTCCGTCCACTTGTCAAGTCTTGTCTTAAATTAGATTTAGTGCAGGGACCATCTCTTCCTATGCATGTGCATAGTGCCCAGATCAACAAGGCCTCTGGCCACTACTGTAGTGCCCAGAATAGCACTTTTCAGCCCTGGATCTCAAAAGCACTGCCCCCAAGTGACTGGCCTGAAGTCACTTGCAGGCCACAGAATGGAAGCAGGGTCTCAACTTCCAGTCCAGTCTCTCTCTCCACTGAGCCCCAGTGCCCCGGTGTTCAGGTTCACAATGCAGCAGATGAACAGCTACTTTAAACCAATCACGAAGCCCTGTGTGTTCATATACAACCTGGAAGCCAGGTCTCTTCACACAAGGGTAGAGCAGGGTTCAGTTAGGGGCCGGCAGTCCCAAAATCCCAAATCCTGGGATAGCCTTATCGGGCAATCTGAGGGGCTGGTGGCCAAGTTACAGCCTGTCCTTCTCCAGGTTCCCCTGGTCGGACAAGGGGCAAGGGAATGGGCCCTCCCTCGCCAATAGGTCCCAGTCCAGAGCCCGAGGGGGAAGAGGTGAGGAGGGTCTCAGTCCCCTCTAGCTGATACCACAGACCAACCTCCCCTTGGCCACTTCCTACCTCCTCTGTTCTCCCCTCAGTTTGGGGCCTGGTCACAGTCTGGCGGAGGGTTGCTCAAGCAGTCTCAACGATTCAGACAATCGGCACTTCCCAGCCCCCGTCCCAGTGCCCAGTGATTCCTTTGTTGGGGGGAATTCAAGGGGGAAAGGGGTCAGGCGCCTGGTCGGGCCGTACCCACAGCCCGGGCCCGCTGTGGATTCCTCTGTCCCAGAAGCTACTGATTGGCTTCCTACCCGCAGACAGCCTCTCCCTCACAATCCCCCAGCTTGACTTCAGCATCCCCTCCTAAGCACGTCCTCCATCTGGAGCGTGCTCTGCAGCTGCTGAGGGACAGGGCCTTTACCAGCCCAGGCCTGCTCCATCACCCCCGTAGCCTTAGTGCGGGTCTGCAGACCGCATCACGGAGGTTTGTACAGTCTCGAGATGTGGCTCAGGCCCCAGAG
This sequence comes from Terrapene triunguis, assembly GCF_002925995.2. NCBI lineage: Eukaryota > Metazoa > Chordata > Testudines > Emydidae > Terrapene > Terrapene triunguis. Next base: position 417,565 of record NW_020664781.1, read on the forward strand.
TTTGGTTCTAGATCCGAACTATCCTGGAGCCAGGGGCTCCATACAGCTTAGGGTTGGTATGCCCACTGTGGCTTTACAGAGGGTCTTCACTTCTTACAAAACCCAAAGCCAAGATGTTTCCTCCCTTCGTTAACAGGCTGCAGAAAAAAGGAAACGTATTCTCCTAAAATAGCCAGCAGTCCCCACCCCACAGATGGCTGCCATCCATTTCACAGCAGCGTCAGCTGCTCTCGGCGTGAAATCCCAGCCTGAGAAACAGAAATGTCCCGTGACGAGTCAGCAAATTGTCACTTCAAGCACCAGCTCCCTCCTTACGTGGCGTCAAGCCATCAGACCTGGGGCTAAGTCCAAAGCTATTTCATCCCGACACCATACACTGCTAAAAATGAAGAGCTGCTCAGCTTCCTGGGCCATTGTCCTTTGGGGGTTGCAGGTTTTTACAGGAGTTTTAGGCCAGCGAAAGATTACCTGCCCCAGTCTCTCCCCCGACGGCACCCACACCTTCCACCTCGTAGGCTGCATTTTATTAACGATCTCAACAAGGGGACGAGTAGTAAGCTGACCAAGTTTGCAGATGACACAGAATTAAGGCATGAGCCAAAGCTACGTGAAGTCCACGGCCAGGCTCCACTTTATTTCCAAAGGTTTCGGATCCAGCCCTTATTTAGGTGACTCAAGACCGGAGAAGACTGAAGAACTTCAGAGGGACCTAACCAAGCTCGGTGAATGAGCAACATCAGAGCCAATGAAATCCAGTGCTGGCACATGCAAAGCAATGCACCTGGGAGGGAATAAGCTCAACTCACCACTCAGGGAACGTGGCCTGCACATCATCATCCACATCTCAATGAAAATCTCGCTCCTCAACGTACAGCTGCTGGCAACAGAGCAAACGCAGCATTACGACGTGTAAGGAATGGGGGGGGAAATGCTGAAAAAGTTCTAGAGAGCAATTTGGGACATAAGGTTACACTGAGAAGGGCACCTGGAAAAGGTGCAGTGGAGAACCAATCGTGCACTGGCAGAGGCTGCTGCTCCAACAGGCTTTTCCATCGCTAAATCTAAATTACTAGAGGCCCAGCGAAGGGATCACACCCCCCTTCCAAGCAGGTCCACGACATTGGACTAGACCAGCTGTTTGGTGTTCCAAAAACGTCCTGTGCCCACAGACTGTAAGATCTGGGGTGGGCAGCACTATAATAAAGTTGGCTGAGATCTTGGCTAAGTCACAGACTCCTGTTTACTTGCGGTAACCAAATCGGCTGTGAGCCAGGCAAAGAGGAATACAAGAGAAAGGCGTCCCAGTGCATCGATCAGCCAGCTTCCGCCGCTGCTGTGCCATATGATACTGTACGGGCGGGTGTGTCTGAGCACGGGCCGGAACCACTCGCTGTCTGTCCTTGGTGTTATACTGCAGACAGAGATCCTGCTCTAGCTCACGGAGCAGGGCCCGATGCTTGTGCATCCTGAGCAGCCATGCGGGCAGATGTGGTACAGCCACGTTCCAAGGTGCCTACAGCTTGGATACAATAGCGTGTCTCTCATCTGCCTCTGGGTGACTGCAGGCTGTCAGACGCGGTGACTTAGCCAATACAGACAGTGTCACAGGCTGCTGAGGCAGTGTGAATCAAAGGCCAGGCCTCTAAACTAAGGGTCAGGAGATCTGGGTTCTGTTCTCATCTCTGCCCCTGACCAGCTGTGTGACCTTCCCCATATCCATTTCCCAACTCACCCTGGGAGCATTTCATCTATTCCCTCTCACTAGGCGTCTATGCAACTGCCAGCACAACAGGGCCCTGATCTCAGTGGCGACGGCCGTAAAAGAGCAGTGACTTATCTGAGTTCACAGCTAGCCCTACAGCACCAGGGAAAAACATCACTATGCAGAGGAAAACGAAGCCTTCTTTTTAAAGAGAAACCATCTGCAGATTCCCTGCCCTGCTGTTCCCTCACTAACGGGCTGCCCTGCGTGCTCCCGTTATCTCTTCCCCCTGCACATCCGTAGCATCCTGTTCCGAAGGAAGAGTTCTTGACAGGGTGACTTCTTAACCCTGCTCTTTGCAAGGTCACTTTCGGTGCCGCCCTACGACGCTTCTGTTCTCCGTCGCGTTTAAAGAGCCCAGCGTTGGGCCATGGCAACCCCGTGTGGGGAGAAAATTGTCCCCGTGAAGGGCTGGAATCAGGGAAGGGCATTTGCCTTAACCACATACTGGAGAATTAGCTCTCCGGGCTCAGTTTCTTTTCCTTCCAGCCAGAGCAGGTAAGTTGCTGGAGTCTAAATTTGGGAAGACTCGGGGCTGCATTCCTGGAGTGACAAGGAGATGCAGCGCGTTCTAAGAGGTGAAACAGCCGCCTTGCAAGTCAGGACTGCTGGGTTGCGTTCCCGGTGTAGCCACCTCCTTGCTGCCATCGCTCACTCTGTTGACCCTCACCAAGCCTCAGTTCATTCATCCTTCAGAGAACTGATGTGTCTGATGTGTCTGTGTGTTGGCAGGTCCACATGGTGCCCTCTGCTTGGTGGAAGCAGATCAGTTTAACTGAGTGTCACGGGCCTCATAGTTGGCCAAGGACTCCCAGAGAGTCTGTGACAGAGCTAGGAATTAAACCGCATCTCCTGGGTCCCAACCCAGTGCACAATCCCCTTTCAGTCACATTGCAAACACTAAGACGCTCTGGGGTGCATTTCAGAGGTTTTGTTAATAGGTTTCCTGGCTTTACTGAATGTGCTGGGCCTGTGGCCCTTTGCTGCCCCAGCTGTATAGTACCAGGCCCTGAAAACATTTGCAGAAGCTGCTAGACAGCCCGAGCATTGTTATCCTCCGGTGACCACTCGCCAAGGACCACTGGTGAGAGATGTACCCAGTGTCCTTCCCCAAAAGACACAGGCTGATACATGATGCCTTGGAACAGCTCCCTTGGGGGATCATGAATTCCCTTCCTCGTTATTAGAAGATCCCCATTTTTAAAGCTTCTGGCTACGATTAGTAGGGGGGCGAGGCCAGCTCAAGGGGCTGGATGTGGCAGCAGAGCTTTTCACCTACAAAGTAGACATTCAAATCCTGCCCCGGGGGACTGGCTGGAAGCAATTAGTGTCCAATGGGGTTGGGTGGTTCTCAGTCCACATCACATCAACCACCATCCTCTTTCCCCTCATCCACAGCAGCTGCTACTCGTGTCTGTGAGAGGCAGAGAAAGTGGAATCTGGTCTTTGCATAGGAACTTTTCCTTTTTAGTACCTAATGGTCATAATGAACAGCACTCAGTGGGAAATATTTTCCCTTTAGGATTGTTGTTAGTCCCGCCCTTTATTTCTCTTCCTTTCTCTGCTTCTCTCCCTCTTCCCTGTCTTTGCGTCTCTCCAGTTCTTCCTTCTGCATTTGCTTCCCTGCAGCAACTCCCATCACTTTCCCCATGACAGTCTGAATCCTTATGTTCACCACTTTTACAAAACTCAGATAAATCTTGTATAACATAGACCTTGTGAGGTATCCTTTGAAAACTCATAATTTACTGATCATTATTGTCCTGGTAACATATGTGTGGCAACATTGTATGTAAAGTTATAAGATTATACTGTATGATGTTATTAAAGCAGGTTCCAAATCTGGGGACGCAGCCCAAACCAGTTCCTCAGTGACAAAAGGCAAACGGACACCTCAGCCAGGTGTCAACAAATCAAGGAAGAGGGGTGTGAGCGAGAAATTTACACGAGATGAGAAGAAGAGAAATGCTATAAGAAGGAAGAACAGAGGACACAATTCACCGTTCTCTCCTCATCTTTACTCACAGCATCAACACGTTTGAAAGACAAAGAAAGCATCATTGAACTGGGGTGAAATCCAGCCAGACTGCTGTGATCATGTGGTGAGAAAAATCTTTTTGCTTTAAGTTCACTTAGCTTGTTAAGTTAGGTATTCGTTTGAGTTTTACCTTTTATTTCTTTGTAACCAATTCTGACTTTGATGCCTCCTTACTTGTAATCACTTAAAATCTATTTTTCTGTAGTTAATAGACTTGTTTTATCCAAACCAGTGTGTGTGTGTGGATTGAAGTGTTTGGGAATCTTCATTTGAGATAACAGTGTTTGTGCATATCATTTTCTATTAATTAAATAACGGACTTTCTATGAGCTTGTATTGTCCAGGAGGGTACTGAGCAGTACAAAACACACATTTCTGGGGACATGTCTGGGACGGGAATTTGCTGGTGTCGCTATGCAATGTAATTTAGGAGTGGCTGGCTAGAACACTCATATCATTGAGCTGGTAGTGATTTTGCATGCTGGAGGCTGTGTGAACAGGCCAGGGGTGGTTGTTCTCACAGCAAAGTTCAGTGTGAAAGGTTGGAGTGCTGAAAAGATATGGACACCTGATCATTGAGAACTAGACTGAGATGAAAACTCGTTTCATTTAGGGTCCCTATTAGTCATCAGATCATAACCCCCTTCAGTCAGTGCAGACCTGGGACGTTATCCAGTCTTAGAGCTCATCTCTTGAAAGGCTTCATCTCCATTGCTGATGTGAACCAGTGTTTAGAGCAGGGGTGGGCAAACTACGGTCTGCGGGCCGGATCCAGCCCGTCAGGGTTTTGGATCCGGCCCACAGGATTGCCACCCCCATTGGTGCCGCGGGTCCTGTGCCGCTCCCGGAAGAGGCCGGCACCACGTCCCTGTGGCCCCTGGGGGAAAGGGGGGGGGGGCAGAGGGCTCCGTGCACTGCCCATGCCTGCAGGCACTGCCCCCCGCAGCTCCCATTGGCCGGGAACGGGGAACTGTGACCAATGGGAGCTGCGGGGGGTGGTGCCTGCAGGTGAGGGCAGCACACGGAGGCCTCTGCTCCCCGCCCCCTCCCAGGGGCCACAGGGACACGGTGCCGACCGCTTCTGGGAGCGGCGCAGTGCGGGGCCAGGGCAGGCAGGGAGCAAGCCTGTCTTAACCCCACTGTGAACCGCTGCCACCCCAGAGCTGCTCCAGGTAAACGGCGCTAGGCCAGAGCCCACACCCTGAACCCCTCTTGCACCCCACTTCCCAATCTTCTGCTGCACCCCAACCCCCTGCCCTGAGCCCCCTCCCGCACCTGCACCCTCCTGCACCCCAACCCCCTGCCCTGAGCCCCCT
>NW_020664781.1:423590-437628 GCF_002925995.2 Terrapene triunguis
AAAAAGTTTGCCCACCCCTGGTTTAGAGCCATAACATGTCATGTTGCAGAGCACGGCTGTACACTTGAAACAATGTTGTCAGCCCAACTGTTTAGAGCTCATGAGATCGTCTCTGAAAAACAACAACAACAACATAGAATTATAGAATCATAGGACTGGAAGGGCTCTTGAGAGGTCATCAAGTCTCTGGCAGGACTCATGGCAGGACCAAGCATCAGCATCCCTGACAGGCGTTTGTCCAACCTGTCCTTAAATATCTCCAGAGATGGAGATTCCACAACCTCCCTAGGCAATTTATTCCAGTGCTTAACCACCCTGACAGTTAAGAAATTTTGCAATGTCCAACCTTGCTACAATTTAAGCCCATTGCTTCCTGTCCTACCCTCAGAGATTAAGAAGAACAATTCCCTCCTCCTTGTAACAACCTTTTATGTACTTGAAAACTGTTATCAGTCTTCTCTTCTCCAGACTAAATAAACCCAATTGTTTCAATCTTCCTTCATAGGTCATTTTTTCTAGACCTTTAATCATTTTTGTTGCTTTTCTGGACTTTCTCCAATTTGTCCACATCCTTCCTGAAATGTGGCACCCAGAACTGGACACAATACTCCAGCTGAGGCCTTATCAGTGTGGAGTAGAGCGGAAGAATTACTTCTCGTGTCTTGCTTACAGTACTCCTGCTAATATATCTCAGAATGATGGGGGTTTTTTGCATAAGTGTTACACTGTTGACTCATATTTAGCTTGTGATCCACTATGACCCCCAGATCCCTTTCCACAGTACTCCTTCCTAGGCAGTCATTTCCCATTTTGTATGTGTGCAAATGATTGTTCCTTCCTAAGTGGAGCACTTTACATTTGTCCTTATTGAATTTCATCCTATTTACTTCAGACCATTTCTCCAGTTTCAGATCATTTTAAATTTTAATCCTATCGTCCAAAGCACTTGCAACCCCTCCCGGTTTGGTATCGTCCGCAAACTTTATAAGTGTCCTCTCTATGCCATTATCTAAATCATTGATGAAGATATTGAACAGAATTGGACCCAGAACTGATCTGTGGGACCCCACTGGTTATTCCCTTCCAGCAGGACTGTGAACCACTGATAACTACTCTCTGGGAACGGTTTTCCAACCAGTTTTGTACCCACCTTATAGTAGCTCCATCTAGGTTGCATTTCCCTAGTTTGTTTATGAGAAGGTCATGCGAGACAGTATCAAGTGCTTTACGAAAGTCAAGATATACCACATCTACCACTTCTCCCCTAGCCACAAGGCTTGTTACCCTGTCAAAGGAAGCTATCAGGTTAGTTTGACATGATTTGTTCTTGACAAATCCATGCTGACAGTTACTTATCACCTTATTATCTTCTAGATGTTTGCAAATTGACTGCTTAATTATTTGCTCCAGTATCTTTCCGGGTACAGAAGTTAAACTGACTGATCTGTAATTCCCCGGGTTGTCCTTATTTCCCTTTTTATAGATTGATTCTATATTTGCCCTTTTCCGGTCCTCTGGAATCTCTCCCGTCTTCCATGACTTTTCAAAGATAATCACTAATGGCCCAGATATCTCCTCACTCAGCCCCTTGAATATTCTAGAAGTATTCTAGGATGCATTTCATCAGGCCCTGGTGACTTGAAGCCATCTAACTTGTCAAAGTAATTTTTAACTTGTTCTTTTCCTATTTTAGCCTCTGATCTTACCTCATTTTCACTGGCATTCACTACTTTAAACGTTCAATTGCCACCAACCTTTTTGGTGAAAACCAAAACAAAGAAGTCATTAAGCACCTCTATCATTTCCACATTTTCCATTATTTTTCCCCCCTCATTGAGTAATGGGCCTACCCTGTCCTTGGTCTTCCTCTTGCTTCATGAGATTTAAAGAAGGTAGATTTGCCGGTCTTTTTGTTGGCCTTCTGGTTGAGGCTTTAAGAGTTCACGTTTCTGAGCTTCCATTTGCAACCATACTAATACTGGTTTCAAATGAAAGCTGAGCGTCTCACCAACTCACATGACTCCAAGAGCTGGGGATTTAAGAAAAGCCTCCGCCAAACATTATGCGCTTCTTACTACGATTCTGAGAGTCGCAATGCCGCAAGCAATCTACAGGCACAACAGGAAGTGGGGCTGAAATCTCATCTCTTCCGGCGCCAAACTTTTTAAACTGTCTTCCAGTTAAAGTGTCATTGCAATAATGACATTCTCAAGGTAATTGTCTGTTCCCAGCACCTGGGAATAAGTGGCAGGAATGAAGCTTGCCATCATTGACAGATTACATTTAAAAAGAAGATCGCTCCCAAGCCCATTCTCATTGAAACATCCAGGCAACGCTCTGTTTGCAGGCAGAGACAGACCTTGAATAACTAGAACTCCGAGCGTCCAGGGCCGCGTTGCTTTTCTTCGTTGCTGTGATTGTTAAACAAAAGCCAAGAGGCTGGAGATGACTCACTCTGAGCTGAGAGGGCGTGGATGGGGAACACAATGCAACTGCAGTCCCTGGTGTGCTGTACCCACAGCTAGCTAAGTAGCAACGAGGCCCTAGATGGGGGGCAGGGGGAGTGATCTGCAGCCCCTGAGCGGAAAGGAGGTTGGTGGGGGTGGATGTATGTGGGTTTGGGTTTGCGCACTAGGAGCCAGCTGCATCCCCGGCGATAAATCCCCATGCTCTGCACACGGGCTCCGACCCGGGGGATCTGCAAGTCACGGCAGCGAGCGGGCGTCAGGGAAGCCGAAGGGGTGAAACCACGCCGGGCCAAGGGAGGGGGCTGACATACCTACACAGTCTTACCTGCCCCTTTGAGCTGCAGCTCCTGCTACGCGCCTCTCCCCCCCAGCCCTGAGCAGCTTAGACAAGTTCCCCAGCAGGGCAGAAGGGGTTGTAAATTACACCTCAGTGTCTGGCAGCAGGGTAATAAACAGGCTGGATCAAGGGACGGTTGCATCAATTTAGACCCAATCCGCTCCGATTCAGCCAGGGGGATCGGGCATGGGCGGGATACAGAAGTCCGTTTTCTGAAACTTGGAAATCCCACTCCAAATGCTGTTTCTGCCAAATTAGGGCCGTCGCCCTGATTCCAGGAGGGCATTGCCCCAGTCCCTTCTGTTACCCAACAGAGAGATTTTATCCACGCTCAATGATCCAGTTCAGGAGAGCACCAGAGATCTGTGGCTGCCCACAGCACCCTTCCCAAGCTCATCTTGGGTAAAAAACCACATGCAGGTGACAGGCACTGGATTGGCAGCTCTGGCCATCCACAGGGCAGGGGGGCAACATCTGGTCAGATCGCCCAGGGCTCAGAGGATCTCCCTGCAGTACGGTCTTCAAGCCCCATTGCCTCCCAGAGCTCTGATATATGGACTAGTGGAAGGATGCCCCATGTCTGGTTGCATGGGGGGGAACTGAACTCAGGACCTATCGTACTAAGAACATGAGCCTTTACTGCTGGTGTGAGAGGACCGGGTCCATCGGCTAGGAGGCAGTAGCAGACAATCCTGGGTGCATGGACTAGACGCTGGGTGAAGAAAAAGACAGCAAAGAGATCCTGTTAGCATGGGTTATTGTGAGCAAGTGGACTCACCCCTGCGGCACCTCCTGCTGGTCATCCATGGGAATTAGCTCTTCCAGCATCCTGGAGCGCCCCCTGCAGGCTGGTGATCCGCCTTACCGCTGGCCCCCATGTCCCTCCCAGGACCCCGGTGCCCCTTTCTGTGGGTTGCTGCCCCCCTGGCAGTACCCCTACACTCTGGGTCTCCCCACCCAGGGGAACCCCCACCCACTAACCCCACCTCGCCCCAGTGTAAGGCTACTGCCAGTCACCATCTAGCCCCACTCCCTGGGGCAGACTGCAGTATAGGCCACTCATCACTGGCAAGGTTGGGCTGGACCTGCTGCCTCTCTCTATAGCTGGGCTGCCCCGGTACTGGTCTTAGGCCCACAGCCTGGGGGTTTTCCAGGCTGGAGCTCCCCAGCTCCTCTAGCCTTCCCCCAGCCCTGCTCCACTCCCAGTACCCTGCTCAGCTCCCAGCAGCCAGGCCCTTCCTCTCTCTAAAAGCAGAGAGAGACTCCTGAGCGTCTGGCTGCCCTGGCTTTCTTATAAGGCCGGGTTAGTCTGTTTGGGGCGTGGCCCCAGCTGCAGCCACTTCCCCCAATCAGCCGGGGTTTTGCTCCTTTCCCCAGGCCTCTGCAGGGCTTTTCCAACCCCTTCAGGGCTGGAGCGGGCGGGCGCTCCCTCCGCTACAGTTACCAACATTCAGCCTCCCTGCCCGCTAAGGACTCATTTCATACAACTCTGAAAGAGTAGCAGCTGGCCACTTCCTCACCCCCGCAGAGCCCGCCCGCCAGCCCCCTACCAAAGCCCCTTAAGCAGAGTCTTGTCCTGAGCTTAGAAAGCCAGCCCGTTATTCCAGCCAGACACTTACGAGGGGCAGCAAGATCCCCTTTGCTGGAGGATTTGGGTCTGAATTCAAAGTTGGAACCGACTCAGCCCTCGGACAAGGGAAAAAAGAGATCTTCAGATCAATCGTCCGATCATCCGTGCTGCCCCGAGCGGAGAACTGGAAACACTCTCAGGAGAGTCCAGGCTCATGGGAACGGAGACCAACAAGGGAAGCGAATGCCGTATTTTTTTCCAATGGCTCATTTTCAACTGCACTCCGCACCCAAGCGCTGCGCGGGTGTGACGGCTGGGGCACCTGGCGAGAACCTGGCCCCCGGCGCTTTCAGTTCACTGTGGGAGTTGGGTGGAGGCTGCATTGTTGCATTGCGGGATGCGATGGGGAGACGCCCTAACTGGGCAGTTCTTTCTGCATGGCTTGGCCCGTCCCTCATTTCACGGTGACTGCAATTTCACCACCATGCAGTTCTGTGGCACCCGATTCTGCTTGCACTGATTCTAAATGCCCAGGCTAGACTAGAGCTGAGGTCCGTCTAGCCCAGTGTCCCGTCTCCAACAGTGCCCAGCACCCGCTGACTCAGAGGAAAGTACAAAAAGCTCCACGGTAGAAAAATCTGACCCCCGAAGTCCCTTGGGACACTCACCCTATCCTCTGCCCTCCCCCTCAGTCAGAGACTGGCAGCAGCACCCGGACGCATGAGAAGGTCCCTCCCCGGGAGCTTGGAACTTACCTGCTGGTGTGCTGGGTGCGTAAGAGAGAGTCCCGGCCCTTTACAACCTAGACAGACAGAGGAAGTATCATTCTGCTCATGTTGGAGATTGGGGATCAGGCAACAGAGGGGCTAAGCGATTTGCCTGAGGTCACATAGCAAACCTATGGCAGTGCCAGGAATTGAACTCAGGACTCAGAATTAGGCCTTGTCTACACTAGTCAGTTGTAGGGCTGTAAGGACATAGTTATATCAATACAACCCCCTCACGTGGATGCAGTTATATCAGTACAAAATGCCCTATCCTGGTCTAGCTATTCTAGGGTTGCCAACTTTCTAACCGCACAAAACCAAACGCCCTAGCCCCGTCCCTTCCCCAAGGCCCCGCCCCTTCCCTGAGGCCCCACCCCCCACTCACTACATTACCCCTCCCTTGGTGGCTCGCTCTCCCCCACCCTCACTCATTTTCACTGGGCTGGGGCAGGGAGTTGGGGTGCAGGGGGGGTCAGGGCTCTGGGCTGGGGGTGTGGGCTCTGGGGTGGGGCTGGGGATGAGGGGTTTGGGGTACAGGAGAGGGTTCAGGGCTGGGGCAGGGGGTTGGGGTGCAGGGGAGGTGAGGGCTCTGGGCTGGGGGTGTGGACTCTGGGGTGGGGCCAGGGATGAGGGTTTTGGGGTGCAGGAGGGGGCTCTGGGTTGTGGGGGTCTCAGGGCTGGGGCAGGGGTTAGGACTCGGGGTTGGGGCGCGGGCTTACCATGGGCAGCTCCCAGTCAGCGGTGCAGCAGGGGTGGGGGCTAAGGCAGGCTCCCTGCCTGTCCTGGCACCACATTGCACGGCGCCCTGCACGTCCTAGGTGGGGGGGGCCAGGAAGCTCCGCGTGCTGTTTTTGCCCACAGGCACCGCCCCCCCAGCTCCCATTGGTCGGTTCTCAACCAATGGGAGTGCAGAGCCAGTGCTCGGGGTCAGGGCAGCGTGTGGAACTCCTTAGCCCCCCTGCCTAGGAGCCGGACCTACTGGCCGCTTCCGGGGCACAGCGCAGTGTGGTGCCAGGTCAGGTAGGCACTATCCTGCCTTAGCCCGGCAGCACCGCCGACCGAACTTTTAACAGCCCGGTTGGCCGTGCTGACCGGAGCCGCCAGGGTCCCTTATCGACCGGGTGTTCCAGTCAAAACCGGACACCTGGTCACCCTAAGCTATTCCCTATCCCGTGGGCATAGCTAGACTAGTGTAACTGCTTCCACGCTCGAGGTTGTTCTGGTATAACTATATCGATAAAAGCATCACACCCTTAACTGGCATAATTATACCTGTGTCTACACCTGTGTCTACACCAGGCCTTCGCCACGGAACCATCCTCTGTTCAATTAACCCCTTGATGCACCCTAAACTAGAAGGGTAACGGGTGGTAGTGCTTTATGGGATGGTGATGGGGTGTTCACCCCCACACTAGCCCACAAAGGGTTAATGGGGTTCAGAAGGGGTTAAGTAAGCGGATAGGTTTGACGAGCAGGCACTGATTGGGGATGGAGCCCAGCTGAGCAGGAGCAGGCGGGGCTGGTAGAAAGCCAGGAAGCCTGCAGCAGAAAAGAGCTGCAGGGTAGAGGCCTGGAGTCGCTCTCTGGGCCTAGTGAGGGAAAGGAGGAGACCCGGGGGAGAGCAGAAGCCCTGGGATCCTGGCTCTGAGGGACGGGCGGACCCAGAAGGGTGGTGGATAGGAAGACTGATAGAGACAGAATAGGAAGCAGTCCGGGGAAATAGCAGCAGGGTTTGGGCTGGAGCTGACCCTGGCTGCTGGTTATAGGGTCCCAGGGCTGGAACCCAAGGTAGTGGGCAGGCCCGGGTTCCGCTACCAGTCAGGGGGCAGTGGCATAGCCAGCTGGGAACGATGCCCGGTCCGCCAGTCCGGTGAAACGATAATACCCGGAAGGGGGAAATTCTAGCGACCTGGCCGGAGGGCTGAGCCGTGAAGAGGGAGCCTCCCGAGTCACAAAGAGGAAGCACTGTAACTCCCGGAGCATGAGCGGGGACACAGAGAGTCGAAAGGGGGCATCAGAGGGGTGGAGATCTTCCCCAGACATGGCCACAAGGAGGCGCCCCCACAGTGCACAGGGAGCCCCGTGGCGAGGATTCCTGCTTCATCGACATTTATTTACCGTCTAAGGTGAATGACTGGTTCCACCACACAATGCACAAAGCGATTCAGCATCACATCAAAGCCATCCCAGCCCTGCTGGGCCATTCCACGAGCCAATAACCCGGTGTCCTCAATGGGATACGTAACCTGGCCGTTTGCCTCCTCTTCTATCCACTCCGGACCCGGATTATTGCCTCCTAAACCAGTACGCCTTTTCCCTCCCGCTCCCTTCATCCGTTCAGCTCCCAGGCCCACCGGCTGGGCCACACAAGCATTAGCCTGGTGTCAGCGATTCAGAGCAGCGAACAGGAATGCGATGAACTGTGGGCACTTCAAAATTAGTGCCGGCGAAACAACAGGGCTCAGGAATGTGCTCCGATGCATGGGGCCAGGCGGACATTGGAAAGGTATTAACTAGTGCGCAAATGCTGACGCAGGTTCGGCTCCCCCCCTTGAGGTGACTTACTTTTTTGCCCACGCGGCCGTGTATCAAGCAGCTCAGGCCTCTTTGCAACCCTTAGCGACAAACTGAATCACGGGTTGACCGCCTCACAGACGATCTCCGGCAGCCATGGGCGGGAGAGCTGGTTAGTGCGAGCCCCAGACGGCACTCTGCAGAACAGGCCAAAGAAAGTACGGGCCTGCCAAACCAGCACTGAGGAACGGCCCCAATTCCCTGCGCTCTGGCCGGGGCAGGGCCCTGGGGCAGTGGGCAATCTACTACCGTAGGCGCCGGGTTCTGATCTCACTTGACAGCCATGTAAATCAGGTGCGGCTCCACTGCAGCCAGAAGGTATAAATGAGAGTCAGGCCCCAGGTCTTTCCCAGTGCCCATGGCTATGATGTTAGGTATGTGTACACTCATAGGCGCCGACTTCCCCTCTTTTCCCTGGGTGCTCGACCCCCCACCCCTTCCACGAGGCCCCGCCTCCTCCCCTGAGCACACCACATTCCCACTCCTCCCTCTCCCTCCCAGAGGGTGCTAATGCTGCCAAACAGCTGTTTGGTGGCGGCCAGGCAGGAAGCGCTGGGAGGTAGGCGGAGGAGCAGGGACACGGCATGCTCAGGGGGGGAGGAGGAGGTGGGGTGGGGGATGAGGGGAGCTTGTCTGCCGGTGGGTGCAGAGCACCCACCAATTTTTCCCCATGGGTGCTCCAGCCCCGGAGCACCCACGGAGTCGGCGCCTATGTTTACACGTATGGTGGCATGTGCAGTACAAACACTGCGTGCCCAGTTAGCCCGTGTATGCGTAGCAGCGTAGACGGGCAATCATGGCTTAGGCAAGGGAGTAGAGTGCCTATTATAATCATTGGGCCTATGAATTGTCCCTAATTGTAAGCTCAATTGGTGAAAAGTGGGTAAAGGTTCATGAATTGTCACAATGCTCCGTTATATCAAACCGGTTAAGAAAAGATGTGAGGAGACAGAAAAATGGAACGAATGTAAACAGAAGAGGGGCTCCTGGTACCACTCACGGACTGTGGGAAGGTGATGACTGGTAAACAAGAGGAGCAGAGGATTGGAAATCAAGGAATCAAAATTGGCGTGTCGGAAATTAAGCTTCATTGGTGGACAATACAAAGAGGCTGGATTATTCCACCCTTCACCCTGTTTGGGGCCCTTAAATGAGACTTTTACCATCGCCATGGCTGGGGTGGAAGGATTGTGTTTGTGACGCCTGGCCTTGGGGTGGGGCGGAGGGGTACCACCATTGCTGCACCAGCGAGGACACCACACTGCTCTGTCTTCCCTCCCTCATGTGCTCCTTTCTGCCCCGTCTTCCTGCCGTCCTGTCTCTTTCAGCTTTTCACCTGGCCCTGAAATCAGCATGGCACCAATACGATGAGATAAGGCAGCCCACCCAGCTCTGCCTGGCCTGAGAGAGAACAGTGAATGCGAGAGGCCTGAGCAGACATAAGAACGGCCATACAGGCTCAGTCCAGTAATCCATCTAGCCCAGGATCCTGTCTTCTGAGAGTGGTCAACGGCAGGTACTTCAGAGGGAATGAACAGAACAGGGCAATTATCGAGTGATCTATCCCGTCATGTGGTCCCATCTTCTGGCAGTCAGAGGTTTAGGGACGCCCAGAGCTTGGGGTTGCGTCCCTGCCCATCTTGGCTAATAGCCATCGATGGACCTATCTTCCAGGGACTTACCTTTTTTTTGAACCCTGTTATACTTTTGGCCTTGGCTGGCAACGAGTTCCACAGGTTGACAGTGCGTTGTGTGAAGAAATGTTTCCTTATGTTTGTTTTAAACCTGCTGCCTAGTAATTTCATCGGGTGACCCCTGGTTCGTGTGTTATGTGAAGGTGTAAACAGCACTTCCCTATTCACTTTCTCCACACCAGTCATGATTTTATAGACCTCAATCATATCCCCCCTTAGTCGTCTCTTTTCTAAGGGCTGGTCCACACTAAGCCCCCAGGTCGAACTAAGATACGCAACTTCAGCTACGTGAATAACGTAGCTGAAGTCGAAGTACCTTAGTTCGAACTACAAGGTACTTACCGCGGGTCCAGACGCGGCAGGCAGGCTCCCCCGTCGACTCCGCGTACTCCTCTCGCGGAGCAGGAGTACCGGCGTCGACGGCGAGCACTTCCGGGATCGATTTATCGCGTCTAGACAAGACGCGATAAATCGATCCCAGAAGATCAATTGCTTGCCGCCGAACCAGTGGGTAAGTACAGACGTACCTTGAGAGGAACAGTCCCAGTCTTATTAATCTCTCGTCATACGGCAGCTGGTCCATACCCCTCATCATCTATCTGCCCTTCTCTGTATCTTTTCCAATTCTACTATATCTTTTTTGAGATGGAACTGCACACAATATTCAAGGTGTGGGTGAACCATGGATGGATAACGTGGCATTATATTTTCTTTCTTGAGTAGTAACAGCTCATTTTGTATGTGTAGTTGGGATTATGTTTTCCCATGGGCTTTACTTTGCACTTATCAAGTGAATTTCATCTGCCATTTTATTGCCCAGTCACCCAGTTTTGTGAGATCCCTTTGTAACGCTTCACAGTCAGCTTTGGACTTAAACTATCTCGAGTAATTTTGTATTGGCTGCAAACTTTGCCAGCTCACTGTTTACCTCCTTTTGATTCTTTTCCTTTTGTGTGTGTTGCAATCGATACATTTCTAACCTCGGGTCTAAATTTGAAGTGTGTTTGCCATGGTGTCAACTAGGTACCAAGTCTCTGCCTACCAAACCCCAGACTTTTAATGTTGGACAGCAACTGGGTTATGTTAACCCCTTCTGCCCACATACTATATCTACATTAATACAACATGCCCTACACACCTGAAGTGTTATTTACCCCTTCCCATAAGACATGTACTGGGGTCACCCAATGAACTTAACAGGCAGCAGGTTTAAAACAAGCATAAGGAAGCACGCCTTCACACAATGCACAGTCAACCTGCGGAACTCATTGCCAGGGGATGTTGTAGTGTGGTGTAGGATATGTACCCTACACTGTTTCTACACACCCAAGCAGTGCCTCCCACATCCACCATTTTTAGCAACGTACTGTCCGGCTGCCTTCCCCCTGCCAGAGCCTTTCCCCGCTGCCGTGTGTGGCTACGCAGGTCCTGCTTAGACTCTATACTCCACCATAAGTGTAGACTTAGCTGACCGGAGCAGCTTAAGTTGGTGGTTTTTGTTCTCTAAGAGAGTGTTAATACCTTGTTTCCAAAGCACCAGCCATCTGACGATGCCAAATCGTTATATTAAATGGTAACAAACAGCCCCATTTTACAGGTGGGGAACCAAGGGACGCAGGTGTTAAGTGACTTGTCTAAGCTTCCCCTTGCAGAGCCAGGACCTGACCCCAAGACTTTAGAAGCCCCCTGCCTTCAATGCAAGCTGACCCAGGCCCAGGGGGAATTCTTGAGGGCACTTCATGGTGTATATACATAAGTGCCCTATAGCATATTTTGTAAAAATAATCATGCCTCTCTAAGCCAAGACCCCATTACAGCGCAGCCGTTAACCCTGTGATGAGAAACAGGGGAAGCATCATTATTCTAGGTTCCAATTATAGACTGTCCTGATTAGAGCAATCCTGTGAATAGGATGGAAAATTAATGTTGATTTAATTATACAGCCGAAATAGTGCAAGGGGTTTGTTAATCATTAGCTGCTTTATTAGTCATTCCTTATCGCCAGCGCTCTTAAAAATATCAGGTGTCCTAACACCATGTGCTCCTGCGTGCAGGTTGGAAGACGAGTAAGGAAAGGTTTAGAGTTGTCGATTTCAAAGCCAGAAGGAACCGTTGTGATCACCTAGTATCACACAGGCCAGCAGTGGTCTCGACAAGGGGTACGCATACCCCAGGGGGTACAGCAACTCATCTCGATATTTGCCTAGTTTTACAGCAGGCTACAGAAAAAACACCAACAAAGTCAGTACAACGTAAAATTTCACACAGACAATGATTTGTTTACGCGGCTCTATATGCTATACGGTGAAATGTAAGTACACGATTTATATTCCAATGGATTTATGTTACAATGATATGGTAAAAAATGCGAACGTAAGCAATTTTTCAGTACCAGCGTGCTGTGCCACTTTTGTATTTTTACGTCTGATTTTTTAAGCAAGTAGATTTGAAGTGAGCTGAAAGTTGTGGGTACGCAGGACAAATCAGACTGCTGCAAGGGGTACAGTCGTCTGGAAGGTTTAGAGGCAGTAGGCCAGAGAACGGTCCCGAAATAATTCCTAGAGCAGATATTTTTAAAAAACATCCAGTCTTGATTTTAAAATGATCAGTGATAGCTAAGGCTCCGTGTATGTCACGGAGGTCATGGATTCCGTGACTTTCTGTGACCTCCGTGACTTCTGCAGCGGCCGGTGTGCCTGGCCCGGGAGCCACCTGAGCAGCTCGGGCAGCCCCTGGGCCAGGCGCACTGGCCGCTGCTGGGGCAGTCTTGGGCCCTCCCTGCCCCCCAGCAGCAGGAGTTTGGGGGAGGGAGGGGCTCAGGGCTGGGGGTTGGGGTGCAGGGTGGTGCTTACTTGGGGAGAGCTCCCCGAAAGGGCTACAGGAACTCCTCTCCCTCAGCTCCTACCTCCACATGCTGTCTTCGCCTGCAGGCACCGACCCCGCAGCTCCCATTGGCTGCGGTTCCCAGCCAATGGGAGCTGCAGAACTGGGGCTTGGGGCGAGCGGAGTCAGCATGTGGAGCTAGGAGCTGGGGGTCGCTGCTTCCCAGGAGCTGGGTAAGGAGCCTGCCCCAGCCCCACCAACCCCCCCCAAGTACTGTGGCGCCCCTTCTGAGCATCCACAGTGCCCCCCCAGGCCATGCCCCCCCACCCAGCACCTGCGCTACCCCCCCGGGCTGCGCCCCCCCTCCCCAGCACCCATGGCGCCCCCCCAGTGTACACTCCAGGAGGTGAAAGCCTTACTGCCAACCTCTTGGGCCTTCCTCGAATGGGTCCTGTGGGAGGGTGCTTCCCTGCCCGCCTTCGAGGCGCAGCGGACGCTGTCCGGGGTTCTCCGCTCGGTGTCTCTCCCCCCACCGTGACCCTCACTTCCGTCCCTGTTTTTTTCAGTGGTTGTCCCCCGAAATTCCTTGAGACCTGGGTCCAGTAGCTCCTCCCCTTAGGCTGGGGGGAGGGGCTGTTAGATGTGGGCGGGTGTAACCCAGAGCCTCAATAGGTGCCCAGCGCTGTGTTTTAAAGACCCTACTGCAGAGGAAAATGCCGTTCGTGCCCGAACAATGTGTCCAAACTGCCCTTCC
This sequence comes from Terrapene triunguis, assembly GCF_002925995.2. Taxonomy (NCBI): domain Eukaryota; kingdom Metazoa; phylum Chordata; order Testudines; family Emydidae; genus Terrapene; species Terrapene triunguis. Next base: position 436,578 of record NW_020664781.1, read on the forward strand.
TGCATAAAGAGACAGCCGGGCTTCCTCAGAGCCGGACGTAGCCACCGCGCCTGATAAACCAGGCCGAACGAACTGCCCCTTTTTACTATTATAACTCAGTGGGCAGGGAGGGGTTAGAACTCGGAGGGGGGGGTGGAAAGCAGCCAGGGCTGTTCCAATTGCTCCTAACGAGCAGAGCTGTGACCCCCGGCTGATTGGGTGCTTTGTAAAAGTAAAGGTCCCCTGCCCACTCTTCCCCCTTTGCTAAGAAATGCAGCCCCTTCCTGAGGTGCGTAGGCCAGGGCAGTAGATGGACTCTGCACTGGTGAGTTTAGAGGGGGGCACACCTCTGCCAAGCTTTCTTTGTGGCAACGCCTGCTTTATTTGTTGTCTTCGCCGGTCTATAGCCAGGAGTAGCTGCCCTAGAGTAGGCGTAGGCCATGTCTACACTCACAAGCTTACAGCAGCACCGCTGTAAGAGCACGCGTGTAGCCATGTTATGCCAGTGAGACAAGAGAAAACCAGCTCAACGAGCGATGGTAGCTAGCGGGGCGGGAGAGCCTCGGTGCACACAAGCGCCTATGCTGCCAAAACGTATGGCGCTCCGGGGGGTGGGGTTTCACACCCTTGAGTGACAAAAGCGTTGCCGACGTCAGTGCTAGTGTAGACACAACCTGCTGCTGGTTTCCAGTTCTCTCCCCTTTTGTACCTTTCAATCTGGACTAGGTCTTTCCAGGTCATTTTCCCCACTGCCTTTTGCTGCAAAAAGAAAAACGCTTGCAAATAGCAGCATCGATAGAAATAGGGGCGGCTCTATGTTTTTTGACGCCCCCAAGCATGGCAGGCAGGCAGCTTTCGGCGGCGCGCCTGCAGGCGGTCCGCTGGTAACACAGATTCGGCAGCATGCCTGCGGGAGGTCCGCCGGTGCCGCGCCATCGGCGTCCCCGCCACCGAATTGCCGCTGAAACCGCAGGACCGGCGGACCTCCCGCAGGCGCGCCGCCGAAAGCCGCCTGCCTGCCGCCCTCACAGCGACCGGCAGGCCGCCCCCGCAGCTTGCCACCCCAGGCACA